>NC_064472.1:29112956-29412956 GCF_023343835.1 Lagopus muta
ATTGTCTTTCCCAGGCTAGACAAACCCAGTTCCTTCTGTCTGTCTTCATTGCAGAGGTGCTCCAGACCTCTGATCATCTTTGTGGCCTTCATTTTGACTACTGCTAATTAATTGTAAATATATAATCTACTTGAAAGCAACTTTCAGTGCTTAAGTTGAAAAAGACTGTTCTTCCAGTTGTCACTTATTAAGGTATTACAGCTATGCATGATGCCTGATTAGTTTGTTTTGCACATGTAAAATATTATTTTCAGTAGGAACTGAATCCCGGGAATCCAGCATTTAGCTTGAAGAAAAGAAAACAGCTCTTGCAGGTGTGTCCCCCAAATACTGGCTATGCTGTTTTTCTCTCCCTCTTCTTACTATGAACAAGGAGAAATTTATAAATTCCAAGTAAGGGAGCAGAAAGGAGAGAGGAAGACAGGCACACGGTATGTTCCAGAATAGTGGAGAAGATGGGCTTTAAGTACTTTGTTGAAATTAGAAAAAACAATGCAGTGAAACTTAGCCTCCATTCTGTTATAAGCCTGTGTGTTTTTTTTACTCTCCCTATGAAGACAGTTCCTATTCCATGTGAATTAACAGTCATCTGCTTACCCACCAAGCTTGACTCATCCACCCACACCATGACAACATCTTCTGCTGTGAAGGACTCCAACCACAACAACTTTATGTGACTAATGCTTTGCAAGGGAGAGAGCAAAAAACTCTTGTAGTTCAACGGCTATGATATGATGAGTACTGCAGGACTGGCATTTCTCTGTAGAAAAAAAACTCACAGCAGGATATACCGATGATTCCAGTTCAGCTGATAACATGGAACATTATGGGCCTAGTTATTTTTCTTGGAAGTGGATTGCTAATCATAGCTCGATTTATTATCCCAACTTTTATCAAGTATATATTTAAATCACAAGTTGCCTTTTTGTGCTCTTATTTATTGTGTATTAAAAGCTGTTCATTGACAAGGTGTTGGGACACATATCTAGTGCTCACTGAAGCGAGTAGGGCTCCTTCAAGCACTTTGCTTGATCAGATATCTTGCAAAGGATGAACAACCCAGCAGGCTTTTGAGATAAGACTGGGACGCAGAGCCTTCTTCTGGGATCCACCATTTTTGATACGCAGCATTATTCAGTGAAATTCAGTCCATGATTATCTAGGCAGTAGTTAAGTAAAAGACTAGTATCTTACTAAGAATATCACAGCAAAATATGCTACCTGACCAGCCAAGAGAGAGCCAGTGTAAAATAAGTGTTTTCAAAAGGGAGAATACAGTGACCAACAGCCTGTTTCCCTGCAGTTAAAATGCTTGACTCAGATATATGTCCTCATTTAAGCCTGGTTCTCAGAGCACTCCTCAATATCACTGCCAAACAGCTATTAGATGGGTGATGCTACCAGGATCATGGAATCTTTCTTGCTTCAGCTGTTCTTCTTCATATGAAAACAATTTGCTAACTTTAGAACAGGAAATCCTTAACTTCTTCCTTAATGACTTAAGCACAGAGCATGGAAACACCATGAATATATGAACGTGTTCTTAGCCACACAAGTGCTGCATTCTTTAATTTTTAACAAGTGCTAGTGACCCAAGCAAGCATAACGCCACCTCTGTATTCAATCTGTTTACTTTCCGTTTCCTGTGATTCATTTGGTTGTCATCAATCTTTAGTGTACAGTTCTGTGAGAGCTGCCAGTTTACAGTAGCATTATTCAAACTTCAATTTGAATAAATTTATTTCCTTCTGAGACCAGAATATTGTGACACCAGTATTATTGAAAAGAGTGCTTGGATTTTATTAATGAATCCAGATAAAAATACATGCGTATAAATGTGAAGAGCATTGCCTTGTTTTCCTATCTCTGCACCTCAGCATCAGAGAACAAAGATTCTCTTAATATTGGGAAGCCTTCAAAACACCAATTTCCTTAAAAATGATGTTGTTCTTTTCCTCTGTGTCCCTTATGATGGCAGGAAGAAAAACACCTGTCTCCAATTTCTTTTGTGTTCCTCTTGAGCCTGTTGAGTCTATCAAGGGTGAACATCTGGGAATATTCATATTTTCTGCTGACCACTGAATCAGCATAAAAGGAGGAGATGATGAGCCCCAGCTGTTGAGCCTCCTGCTACTTAAATGGATTAGACAAATTAACCTGAAGGGTGTTTTACCACAGCACCAGGAGTTACATTGAAGATATATGAGTCAGTATGTTCGCAAGGAGCACAGAAGGGAGTTAAGAGAGAGCAGGCTGTGGGAATGTTACCAGTCCCTCAGATTGATGAACAGCAGAAGGACTTTTACATTCGGATTGGCCTTACTCTATCAATAACAACTTTCTACCTTTACTTCTCTTTTGATATATACAGTCTAGGGGAGACTTGATTGAAAGAACAGCAACTCAAATGGGTAAGTAACAAAAATCCATGAGAAGCTTGCACTCTGGCAGTCTCTACCTCAGCTAAGGTGTGCATAGTTTTTCTCACTACATATATACATTTAGATCACAGTGCATAAGAGCAGAAAGATGTGCATTAATTAGATAAAAAGAAGTTCTGAGACAGAGGAAACATGAGTGACATTCATGGTCATGCTCATTACCATTTTTATTAATATCAGTTTTGTGCCTTAAAAGGCTCAGAAAGGGTTAAAATGGTTCAGAAGTCTGCAAAAAACAGTCAGCTTACTTGTACACAACATTGTACACAAACAGTACCTTGACTCCAGACCCAGAAAAAAACTGGAAATGGGAGCATAGATGTCTTAACGTGAAATTCATCAATTTCTGCAGTCTTCAATCAAGTAAAGAAGGATATTAAAAAGGATCTTCTTACTTACAGTGTTGCAGTGTGATTTTCCCCACAATTCCTTTGTCTTAAAGCATTCAGAGAAGCTGGAAGACTTGACTGAACCACCCCTAACTCAATTTCTGAAGGCACACTGCTTGCCAATGTGAGTAACCACAAGTGGAGCTAAGGAGGAACAAGGCAACCACTTCAGCAGTTCTGGGAATGACAGCCCCATTCCTACAGGGAGATCAAGACTCATATCTATCTGGGAACAGCAAAGCCCCCACTGACTGGTCGGTATCTGTTTCTGATCAATGGGAGGGAATACACATGTTAGGGATCATTAAGTGGAGATTCAAGATATGCAGTTTCTTCTGAGAGAGGTCTCCCAGAGATCCCATGGATTGAGAAAGGTGGTAATTCACCTACTACTGCCCTGTATTTTTGGTATTTGCCTATCTGAAACACTGCTTGCATGTTTTGGTATGGATAAAATGAAACATTCAGTCTTCATTTATGCAAAGGCTTCTTTAAAAGAATTTGGTAACTTAAAGGATCTTGTTAAAGAGAACAAATTCTAAGAACCATGCTGGTCCAGACAATGTAATTCATAATCATCTTTGTTATAAGGGGTTTCTGCATGCGTTGGCATCATGCCCATAATTTAAGGGAAGAACTTTTGCCAACAAATCCTGCATTATAGGGTTTTATGCGTTTAAGATCATAATAGCCAAAGGATTATATATAATACAGATGCAGATGTATCCTTTTTGATCCTGAGTTTGGATGCATTCAGGCTTGCACAGATCACTTTCTGTTTTACTCACTTTTCACTATGATTCTTCTGCTTACAAGTTACTTTCAGAGCTGTGGCTTTTACCCCAGTAATGAATTTTTAAAAAGCTGTGTTTATCACTAAGTTGTTTTCCAGCTTGGTGGACAATTGTTCACAACATCCTTTCTTAATCTAGAGAACAGTAATTGTGCTTTTGGCTGCTCTGAGGGCATACTTGATGTTTCTTAATCATAACCTGATTTTTGCCTCACTTGAGATAGAAATCATAATTTCCCTGTTGCAGATGCAGATGTTTCTATTTTCCACCAGATATCTCATGAATAATAATGATGGGGCCACTGTGATCTGGTGCTTTCAAAATATCTCTGAACACCAAATGAAAACGAACATTTTGAAAAATTGCATGGTGCCACTCCCCATTTTTCCTCCTTCAGGCTTTTGTTTCTTACATATTCACCTGGCATCAAATCTGAAAGGAAGGTGATGGGTGCATGTGTCTTTTGGTCAGTGACATATTCCTATGCTGACAGATGCTGCAGTTTGCTGACTATCTGAATTAGGCTTAGTTACCTTAGAACATTTCAGAAGAGACAGCTTTAGTGAAAGGAACGCAAAACTTACGGACCCAGAAACTGTAATTGTCTTTGCTATGTACTTCTGTCTATGAATTGTTAGGCATCTGAGGTACAGAGATGAGCAAGACTTCAAGATGAGCTAAGTTAAGGTAGAAGTTAATTATAGTGTGTGGATAATGAGTCCTTTCTTTTTTACTTTCACAGTCATGACTAATGCAGAGTCTGAAACCTGTGCAAAATTTCTTGGAAGTCTTACACTTAAATGTTTTTTGAACTATTCTGTGTGTAAGATAAAAGGCCCTAATATTACAGTTTTAATCCATGCTCATGCTTTCCATTCCTATATACTTTCATTCAAACAAATGCAGTCCTGAACTCCTCAACTGTTTTTATAGGCTCAACCTCAATTCTCCACCTTTATTCTTTCCCCAGAAAGGAAATGCATGTGGAAAAACTGAATTTCAAAAGTAAAACTGGTTTGGTATGCTTTTTTTTTTTTTTTTTTTTTTTTTTTTTTAAACTAGATAAAATTAGCATTTTTTCTTGTTGCTTAGAATTACAGACTGCACTGTAAAAATATTCACGCTTGCAAATCAACCTAACAAATTGAAAGCATTCAATTCTTCATGTGATTTAAAAAACAAAACTCTTCATTAATATTATGTATGTAAATGATGTATGTTTTGTTTTATGTACATAGAGGAATGCTTCAAGATAGTCAGTAAATACAACATAGAAAGAAATGCGTTTAACTTCAGGATTGCCTATCTGAAGTCTAAAAGGGTTTTTTTAAACTTAATTAATTCAGTATTCTTTTGACTTGAACAATTGCAGCAGAAAATTAAAGTTCCATTAAGACCAAATTTGAAGATGTCCTGAAGATGTCCGAGGCCCTGGAACGTGTTCAAAGAAGGGCAACGAAGCTGGTGAGGGGTCTGGAACACAGGCCATATGAGGAGAGGCTGAAGGAGCTGGGAATGTTCAGCCTGGAGAAGAGGAGGCTCAGGGGAGACCTTATTGCTCTCTATAACTTCCTGAAGGGAGGTTGTAGTGAGCTGGGGGTCGGCCTCTTCTCTCGTGTCATTAGGGATAGGACCAGGGGGAATGGTTTCAAGCTACGCCAGGGGAAATTCAGGCTGGACATGAGGAAGTATTACTTTTCAGAAAGGGTGGTCAGGCACTGGAATGGACTGCCCAGGGAGGTGGTGGAATCACCGAGCCTGGGGGTGTTCAAGGAAAGACTGGATGTTGCGTTGAGGGACATGGTTTAGTAGGAGCTATTGGGAATAGGTGAACGGTTGGACTGGGTGATCTTTTAGGTCTTTTCCAACCTTAGTGATTCTATGATTCTATGATTCTATGTCCCAACAAAATATGTTTTGCACGTTTTGCATGTTTTGTTTCAAAGCCAGATACAGTTCCTTTATGGACAACAAATATTCATCTTCTGGCAACAGTATGCTATACTATTCCAATACTATCACATTTCTTAGCTATATATATATATATATATAAAAGGATATATATATATATATATATACAGGACATGAGAAATGCTGGACGTGTGTAGAAAGAGATGAAATCAAAGTACAACCAAATATATTTGAAAATAAAAGAATTTGTTAAGAAAAGATAAATGAATAAACAGCACTGTGAGCAAAATAAGCATATAAAGAACTCTTTTGTACAGTGTAGATAGTGTATATCTGAATTTAGCTTTTATATACTTTCTTGTGTAAGATATTGAATTAACCAGTATGGTTTGGGACAATATATCCAGTAAAGATTATAGCCTTTTTTCCCCCATTCAGAATTCCATTCATTATTTTCTCTTTCCTCTTTCTCCAAAAGATCACAGATTCACAAAATCACCAAGATTGGAAAACATCTCCAAGACACCTTCTCCAGCCATCCACCCACCACTGATACTTCCCTCTAAATACCCTTAATATCACATTTAAGCATTCCTTGAATACCTCCAAGGAAAATGACTCTACAGCCTCTCTGAGCAGCAGATAAATATTCTAGGGAATTGTTTGATTACTGAAAGCAGAGATGTGAAACGAAATACTTAACAAAAGACAAATGACAGCTTCTAAAGTATAGACACATAAACCCTTTGTACTGGAGACCTGGTTTTGTCCCATCTTCTGTTACAATGTATATAGACAAGTTCTTTTCGCTGTTTTCACTGTTCTACAGAACAGCAGAAAGCATGGCCATCCATTCTGCGGATGCCAGGTAGATATGAAATTATTATGACAGTTTTGTGACATTTTCCCTTTTTTAATAAACTGTATTTTGCCACCTCAGTATATCCTCCAAAAAGAAAATTGTGCATCCATGTTTTATCAGTCTGCCAATATCTTAAAGCTGTGAAGTAGAGGACCAAGTAATTCTTATCCCATGCAGTAGTTCTTGGAGCTTTGGCCAAAGCAAAGATACCCTGCATAGCTTGTGTAACAAATGATGCATTGCTCAGTCCCACTGGTCTTCTCCCAGAATATGGAGACCATAGGAGAAAGTATGTAAACGTTTCATAAACTCACACTATAGATGTGTCTCTGGATGGTAACTTATTTACTGCAGCTTGAATATAAGGGATCTGTGGGCTCTCTTCTCACCAACTGTGAGAAGTAATACATTAGCACATATGAGTTATGTATTTTTATTTCACTAATACTGTCTTAAAACTCCATATTTGCAGTCTTGCTCTTTCTTTGGTCTTTTCATTCAAAGCATTTAAGCAAAAAGTAAAGCTTTCTGTCACTTATCTGCCAACACCAGCCTTCCTTCCTCAGTGAAATGATGTGGTTTTTGCTTCTGCTTTTGCACTAATACATGCTGTTGTCAGCCATAGACTGCCTGGGTAATAGTGCTGGCTAATCACTACTACTAGAGCTGAATCCTTGCTGAAGAATGCAAAGTCGCTCCTCAGAGAGGAGGAAGCGCAGCTGGCTATTTACCTTTTACAAGCAATGCAGCCAGGGTGAAATCATTTTAATTTAATGAAATAACAGTTTCATGCAAGTTAGGAGGAATTTGTCTAGGGAATTCCCATCTCCAATCCTGTTTTCTTCTACTGCCTTTTACTTTGGATTATTTTCAACCCAAAATAAACTGAATGTCCTGTAAATTGTATTCATTATGTATAGTGGTTTAGAAATTTTCCCATACCACAAGCTGAGATTTCCCTTGCAAGGAGAACATATGTGTTCGATGTCACATACAATAGTAAGCATCTGAAATATGGAAGCTGAAAATACAGAAGAAATTATGTTGTGCTTATGAAGTGAAGGACAAGCAACAAGAACAAAAAAAAAAAAAAACAACAAAAAACAAAAACAATAACAAAAACAACCCAAACCTCCTTCTAGTCTTTCTCAAACATTAAGCAGCCTGGTTCTTATTTTCTATATTAAAAGGGCAGAGTTTTTAAAGCATTCATGGAAAGATGAGTACACGTATTTGAATACATCCAATTTGCTTAGGTGTATTAAGAACTACAGTAATATGTGGATGCAAAGTACACATATTTTTATTTGGTCTGAAAACCTGAGAACTTGCTAATTCATATTTATGGATGGAACACGTGTAGCAAATGAACAGTTACTGCTCCAAATATTAATATCCAGATTGCTCCTGTCTTGAAGATATTTTTGCCCAAGAATAGCTGCAAACTTATAAGACTGCAGTAGAGATTTCTAAGTTTTAGTCTTTGAATGGGTTAGTAAAGGAAGAGAGGTTAAAAAATAAAGGATGTTTTCTCCCTTAACTTTTTAATATTTACTTTCTCAAATATTTGATTCATCACAGAAACAAAGTTCAGTGTTTGTCAGTGAGTTTCCAAATTTAATTAGAGTTGTTAATGATCTAGCAAAAGATATCATAATAAAATTCTGATATCGATTCTTCTAAAATGTTATAAGACCAGGAATATAATTACAGTTTTTGTACTCATTATTACAATGATTATGTCAGTAAGTTATGTAAGCTATGGTTAAATGGCTCTGCAGGTTTTGTACTTTAGATCCAAGTGCTTTTAGAACTGATTGATTTTCTCAGTACACTTAGATCCAGTGTTTATGCTTTATGAATTCAAAACCAGTCCTGTCTGGTGGGATGGGGTGGACTTCTGTAACCAGAAAAGCCATGAAAAGTTCTGTCTGTTTTGTTTTCTGAAATCTTATTACAAAATATTTATACTAAGAAGATCCCAAAAGTTTTGGACAGTTTGTCACCATCAGACTTGGTAATGTTCAGAGATCTGTAATCAGGTCAAAACTTTGCCTCTCCAAGAAACCATATACCATCCACCTGCTGAATATTTCTATGTCACCATCTTGAAAAATTGCCCTGCGGAGAAAGACAGGTATAAAGCTATCTGATAACTGCATTGCTGCTGTTCCTGGGCTTACAACCACTTTGCAGGGTCACGTCCTACAAGAGGGGCAATTGTACATTTGTCAGATAGAGATCTGACTGTGGCTTTTGCAACAGGATCATGCAAAGCTTCACACAGCCGCTTAGCATTGAGAAGAGAACAAGTCTAGCAGTGATGTATCACATCAAGCAATGTCCGCTTCAAGTAAAAGAGATTTACTAGATCCTAAAGATTTCCTAGTACTTCATGTTTAGATATTTACAGCCTTATGAATGACTTCTTTCCTCCTTCTGAAAGACTCAAAGACCCTTGGAACTCAGTTATGGTCAGTACTCCATTACAGTTAATCTTATCCTGAGCAAGGAATAAATAAAACAGCATTTGATTAAGGAAACTGGTAATACAATATCAATAGCAGCAAATTCCCACCACAAGTACAGTGCTCAGGGAAAGTGTAAAATATAACCTCAATGCAAATACTTTTTGCTTAATGATGGACAAAAAAGTCCAACAAAAAACAAAACAAAATTAAAGCTAAAACAATGATAGAAAATAGTTGTTTAATAGGAATATCACTGCCAGATGTTTGATTTTCTAGATCACTATTTAGAGACATGAATACATTTCTGACTGCCTGGCTACTTCCAAGGCTGAGTATAGGTCATTTGATGGAGACATTCTTGGCTCTCCTAAGGTAAAACTTGTCCTTGTGATTATGCAGAACAGTCATAAAGAAACTGTGAGGAAACCCAGATTAGGAGAGGAGAGGGCAGAAAGAGACTGACTCACTGTGCTCGTATTTTCAGAAAATAATATCATCAGAAATAGTATACACAGGAGAGTGTTTTGCTGCACAGGAGAGTGTTTTGCTGCACAGATCTATGATTTCTCTAGAATAGATCAGATCCTTAATGTTTTTTTTAAAAAAACACTTTCTCAAGTTGCAGTGCATTGATCTTTCATGAGTAAATCAACTAACAAACATTAATAGAAGTAGGCCACATGCAAATTAAGAAGCAATAAAATTAAGCAGTCAAGATGCACAGTGAGAATCAGATACTTTTGAAAGTGAAGGAGTGTTAACTCATATACCTGCATTTTCCCCACAGAAATTACAGAGTTGACAGGTAAAATTTCTTTTTGCCTCCTGTTTAGTTCTTCTAAACCAGATGAGTTTGTGTCAAAAGACAAAAAGTGAATTTCAGTGTACAAGCAACTCTCTGCTGGACATTATCTGCTGTCATGGTGTTGGGTAATGTTGAGTTGGTAAGGAGTTGCGAGACAAAATTTAATCCTTTTGCTATGCAGCCACTCATTTATTCTGTCAAGCTTTTGGGTTTCTGGGTGAGTGAAATGGGACTGGCAGTCAGATTTTGGAGAGCACTCTGGGGAAAGTTTCTTCTCAGGCACATCCTGGCACATGCGATGAGGTATGTAATTGTGTGAGGATATCAGGCAGTGGCTCAAACTTTCCAGGCAGAGTGCCCAGGCAGAGCTATTGTTAGAGATGCTTTCACTTGAAAAAAAAAAAAAAAAGCAAACAACAAACCTCTAAAGGGTCACAATGATTCAGATAAGTTGGTCATGCACCATCTGCCCCTACAAGAGTGGGTGTATAAATGCATGCATGCCTGGCATAGCCAAGGCTGCCCTTTCTGTGCTTTATAGCAAGTGTGGGATGCTATGCTCCTGTGAAAAGTCTGTTAGCCAGACAAGCAGGAGGTCAGACCTCTACTATTGTATAAACCAGCTGAAACTACACTATTCAAGGTTAGTATTGCCACCAATCCCATGAAAGACCAATGCTGTTTTTAAAGAAAATATCTGCAATTAATGCTGTTGTGAGTCCATCACCAACATTCTCCTCTTTTATAAAGAAACTAAAACTCTCTTTGTTGTATATGCTGGATGAAAAGTATTTGCCAACAGTGCATGTACACTAGTCATTTGTGTTTTACCGGCTTTTCTAGCTGCTCTGATTACATTTACAGTAAAGCCTTTTTCAGCAAAATTAGTCTCTTGTCTCTTTCAGCATTCATCATATTCTTGATTTTTTTCTTGGCTTCAGACTGAAGTTTGTAACTTCTAAATTGCAAATCCCTCTAGAGAGAGAAATCAGAGAAATACAGGTTTTGCCATACGTGATGAATGTCCTGTCTCACAGAATGGTCAATTCCTGATTTGTCAAAGGAAGGCCCAAAAGCCTGAAAACATATTTAGTCAGTCATGTAAGAGATCCCATCAGACTGATGCTTTGAACCTAACTCTAAGTACTACAAATGTTATCACACCCCTGCACTCTCATGTCATCCTTTTATGTGTAGATAAGTGGAAAGTGTGAAACTCAGACTTCATCCTACCTTAGGACCTGATCCAAATGTCAGAGCAGAAGCGCGGAAGAGCAGGATTTCTCTTTCAGCAAATGAAGACAGATGTGCTCTGCCATCATTACTGAGCCAAGTAAAACTCCACCGAGGCATGGAGATCAGCCTGCTGTTGCAACTATGCCCTCAGTCAAGGAGAGACAGTACTCTCTCTCCTTCAGCTCCTCACCTAAATCGTTATTTATTTTTGCAGAATTGTACACATTTGCACAAAACACAGTGGACCATACTTCATATCAATCTCTCCAAATCTGGAGTGGATCAACAGTGGATCACTGTTGAATACGTGTATGTCCTTATTCTGAATGGCAGAGAATAAATTTTCTTCCTAGTCACTATTATTATGCCATGTTATAAATTTACAAAAAGAGGAATGCTGACAATACACCAATGTATTCAAAGTTTCTAAGGAGTTCTTACACAGTCAAGGACTTTGCAGCTTCTCACAATGTCCTGTGTTGCAGGGGGTGCACAAGAAGTTGTGAGGGAACAGATCCAGGGCAACTGGCCTTCTAATGATACTCCATGCTGTATGGCATCTTGCAGAACAATAACACAAGGGAGTTGGCTGGAGAAGCCACTGCAGTGCTGCTGCTGCTGTTGCTGATAACAATATTATTATTTTCTTTCTTTTCTGCTGTATTGTACCATCTTTATGACATTTACCTTTTCCCCATCTTTTTACCCCATTCCGCTGGGGGAAAATGAGTGAATGCCTGAGTGTTGCTTAAATGCCTGCTGAGTTAAATCTCAACATTCTAGATTTCTATCGCTACAAACTGATTCCTTGTTGATATATGAAAGAGCTGTCTGTTCTGTGACATGACTCAGTTCCTGACATTCTTCCTCCATCTGTAAAATGGAGCTAATAATACCTCCATCAACAGCTTGTTGTGCATTTTAATTGCTTAATGTCTGAAAAATACATTTACTTTCTGGAGTGCAAGGCATATGACAAAATTTATTTTATTTTTATGCTTTTGATGCTGATGTTTGCTTCAATGACATCCCCATAACTGGCTCTTTCATATAACTTTGGAAGCCAAACAGCAAGAGTGCAAACCGGGAAAGCTCTTTAACCTAATTGGTGCACTGTTTATATCATGAGTAATAATTTCTGTGGCTTGGCTGGAAGAAATTAAGAAGGTAATAAAAATGCCAGACTTAGTTGTAATGAATTTAGAAATAATCGCTCATAATTTAGAGTTCATCATCCCAAAGTGTTATTTCATTTGATAGGTTTTGGTCATTATAAAGAATGTGTTTCTTCTTGCATCTGAAACTACATAAAAAGGGACAGTACTTTATGACTGCTATATACTTGATGAGATATTAAAATTTTCCAGTGCAGCAGCAGATGAGTGGGGGAAGAGGGAGGGGAAATATTCATTTGAAGGTTGTACTTCTCTGGGATTTTGTGCTCTCTGCTCTAAGTAGGCATGATAGTCTTGAGGCTGGGGCTTTCTTCTCCTTTTTCTTTTTTTCTTTTTTTCTGTTTTCTTTTTCTTTTTTCTTTTTCCTTTTTCCTTTTTTCTTTTTTCTTTTTCTCTTTTTTCTTTTTTCTTTTTTCTTTTTTCTTTTTTCTTTTTTTCTTTTTTCTTTTTCTTTTTTTTCCTTTATGTACCTCTGTGTGCTTTTTACTTGGACAATCTTGTGAAAGATGCAGTTAATTGATTTTTGAACTCCAGTTCACACAGACCTCTATGTAACACCACCCAAGGAATGAGGTGGCCTATCTATCTTTTCGCACATCTGTCACATATTTTTTGTTTCCAAATAGCTAATAGACCAGTTTCCTTTATTAAAACTGTTAACAATAATTCTCAGGAAAGTCCTTCTCACTTTGCTTACTACAAGAATAAAGCCTTCAGAGCTCAGATCTTCCCTTCTTTCTGTCTCTTTTTCTTATTTCCTTTATCTCTCTCATCTTTTCTACCTTATTTCCTCTTCTTTTCTTTTTTTTCTTCTTTCCCATTTCTCCTCCTCTTTTGCCTTTTCACCTTCTCTTTTTCCCATTTTTTTTTAATTGCTAATTCTGAACTGGCTATAGGTATATTTCAGTAGCTACAGGTTTTAAACACTGTAGTCAGCAGAGCAAAAAAAAACCTTCTGACCCAGCAGGAAACACGCTTTTCAGCTAATCATTTATTGTGAATGTCATTCAGGTATTTCCATTAATGCGTAACTGCCAAGTGTGCTGATTCTGCCACTGTTGCACAGGATAAGAGTGTCAGGAAAGATTGTTAGGTCTCTTTTAGTTTAAAACCTCAGGGCTTTGCTTTCTAAATATTTTGTACATTTAGAATGAAGGTATATATTTGAAGTTAATTGGATTTTCCATGCTAGAAAATAATGATTTACTCTTTATTATTCAGTTACTTTGCATCCATGATGTCTCTCAGTTAGTTTGATTTTTTTATTATTATTATTATCTTTCTGCTTGTTAATTATTCCCCATTAGCTCTCTATCACTGCCTCTTTATGAAGTCTGTGAATGGATATAAACTTGTTTTACAAAGATTTTATATAGATTTTGAATGAAAGTTGCAAAAAATCCTTATGCTTAAACCAACTGAGGAATTTTAAGCATGGTTTATATTAGTTCTTCAGGGTAAGCCCTGGAGACTCTCAGAAGAATATCACCTGTTATTAAACCATTTGGGCCAGTACACACATGGATACCTCTCCTGTTTCCTTGTGTTCAGTTCAAGGGTTAGTTATGATCTTAGGAAAGATTTATTTAAGTTCTGTCTTAGAGCCAAAGCTATCTTTGTCCAGTGTAAAAATACAAGTAAGCCTATAGAAAAGTATTCCTGTGCATCACATTAGGTGATGAAATGGCATCTGGCTCTCCCTTCATCAATCAAACAAAAAATCTCAACTAACAAATGGGCATACACAAGCCCAGTGCGTGTACTTTTTCTAGAAAGATAGTTGGAGAAGTTTTCATCATATAGAATTTAGCAACACTTTTCTAATATTAGCTACCTGACTGTAACAGCTTAAACCTGTTATTTATTTAGTTTTTCCTGAAACCAGTTACAGAACAGAATTTCTTTCAGAATTTTCCCATGGTTTACTGAAGCTTAATTGCATAAATACTTTTCCCTTCATTGACAGCGGTTTTATTTTTATGATCTTCCTAAATCCTACCTCTATATCTTAAGTCTAGAATGATCTGAAATATTGGGAAGCAAAGCACATTATTTTCACCTACGGTTTTACATTGGCTTCTTCTTATCAGAACCCATTTTTAAACCACGAATATTTTCTTATCCTTATGTCATGTAAAGCACTGCTATCACCTTCTTATTCTCCATGAAGGTCACTTGATAATTCCTTCCTCATTTTTCTACAAGACAATGACACTGCAGTATTAAGGACACTTTTTGTGTAAGTCTGAAAGTTCTATACATCGTAGGCTAGGATTAAGTTAC
Source organism: Lagopus muta (assembly GCF_023343835.1). NCBI lineage: Eukaryota > Metazoa > Chordata > Aves > Galliformes > Phasianidae > Lagopus > Lagopus muta. The sequence goes on from NC_064472.1 coordinate 29,127,324, forward strand.
CTGGTTTTGATGCCTTACCACATGTCTTCTCAGAGCATTTCCCCTAACATTTTGGAATTGGATTTTGCTCTGACTCATCACCATCTTTGTCTCCATCTGCACAAATGTTCTTGCTAAATGTAGGACTGTGTCCTCATTTGTCAATTTTCAACTGTTCTTTGTTGCCATCAAACATTTTGAGGCCATTTGGCACCACATTCCTTCTTAGAACTTTACACAACTATGCCTGCAATCGTTGCTCAGGTTCATTGTAGATTCTGTGGGAAAAAAAAGCTCCCCTTTTCTACTGATGGATAGGCTTAAAGCTTGGTGTGTCCTGGATAACATTGCAAATACATGTTAGGAATATTAAACTTAAAAATCCAAATCAACAAAATAATAAGAAAAAAAATAAAAACAAATTTATTTCAAAGACATTTATTGGAGTTTCTGTTCAGCTGTCATATTATTGCTCAAATTATACATTTTCAAATCAACGGGAGCAAGAACTTCTAGGGCATCTGGTACTACTGGTATGTAAACATGGAAAGCAGTCTTCTACAAGTTTGCTTTGGGTAGGAGGAAGATATGGAAGATTAGAAGAATAAGTACACACAAAAAAATCACTTATAAAAACGTTATGAAAACTGGAGATTAAGATTCCAGTTTTATGCAGTGCTGAAGTCTTAAATTTAATCTGAAAGGCTATGAGTTTCTGCAAATCTTATCCATTGGTTAGGCTGCAGCATTCACAAGGCACCGTTATACTATTTACAATTTCTTCTTAACTATTGCTCTACCTACCACCAACATAACCCTAAAATATACTTTCTTCTTATTATTATGACTTATCTTTTCAGTGGCACCAAGTACTTTCAGCACCTTTAAGGATAAATATTTGATAGTAAAAACTACTGAAACTGTCGTAACTACAGGCATTAAATGTTTCAAAGCTGTTTTCATTTCATAGAATTATAGAATAATAGAATCATAAAATGGTTTGTGTTGAAAGGGGCCCTTAAGATCATGTAGTTCTGACCTCTGTGCTGTAGGCAGACACCTCTCTTTAGGCCAGATTGCTCAAAACCTATCCAGCCTGATCTTGAATGCTTCTAGTACAAGGCATCCACAGTCTCACTGGGCAACTGTCTCACTCCAATTTATAGGAGGGAAAGGAAGTTTTCTGATACATGTATACCCAGCAAGGGATTAAGAAACAGCAGTTCAAATGCTGGTCTGACCAGTTTATTGCAAATCTTAATCAGGAAGATAGTGAAGGGTAGAACGGACACTATTATGAATTAGGGTAATGCAGAAGGATAGAAGAGCAATAGAAAAGGTAGGAGAGAAGCAAGGAGACTTTATAGGAAGCAAGAGGGAGATAGTCACCACCATGGATCCAGCGTGGTTCGTAATTCAGTCTTTAATCTTCAGTAGTGGTAGGTCATTTGTCATTGTTCCATTGAGGATGACTTTTCAATGGTAGTACAAACTTATTTATAAGTCCAAGTGGTCAAGCCAGCTCTCTTTGGAGTGACAGCTCAAATCCAACGCGGTTGAGTCTGCTCTCCTTGGAGTGGCAGCTTCTGGCTCTGGGATCTCAGCAGAAACTCCTCTGTTCCTACCTTCCTGGCCTTGACAGCAAATAAGGGAGTAGGAATGCCCACCTGCATCTTCTTTTTCACAGGATATGACGATATCATTCCCCAGTTTTCCCATACCAAGCTGGAGCTACTTGGTCACAGGCCAGATCTTCCCCCAGCCTTTTTTCCTATCTTCCTGGCCTTGCCAGCAGATAAGAGGGAGCATGGAGGCTCCAACTTGTATCTTGCCTTCGCAGGATACAATGGCATTGTCCCCCAGCCTCCCATAGCAAACAGGAGTTATTTGGTCACAGGCTAGGTCTTCCACCAGTAAACACTCCTGAGCACTCTCTTCCAGAGGCAAGCAGCTCTGGAGGAAGGAGCTTTCAAATGTCCACAAAGTAATGTTGATTGTCACTCAATAGCACCCATCGGTTGCCTCCTTAACAAATCACTCAGAGTCTTATTACAAGAAAAAGCTCAGAAAGCAAGCTTTGAGCCAAAAAACCAAAGAAGGATTCTGAAAGCAACCTGTTCCTGTGTCTCATCACCCTCACTGTAAAGAATTTCTTCCTAATATCTAGTCTAAATCTACTCTCTTCCAGATAAAACTACTTCTCCTCATCCTGTCACTACACGTCCCTTAAAAAAGTCCCTTCCCAGCTTTTCTGCAGGTCCCTTTAACGTACTGGAAGGCTGTTTTAAGTGGCTTTCTCTTCTCCAGGCTGAACAACACCAACTGTCTCCGCCTGTCCTCACTTGGAAGTGCTCCAACCCTCTGATTATCTTCATGGTCCTTCTCTGGACCTGTTCTAGCAGCTCAATGTCCTTCTTGTGTTGGGCGCTCCAGAACTGGATGCAGTTCACATATAAGAGGCATATATTGTGAGTAGTTATAAGTTAATTAAATATTGGTTATTCCAGCTCTTTTTGACCTCTTTAAATCAAAAAGTCTCTTTTTGATTTAAAAAATAAACACATAAACTTTGTTATTTTATTGTTTAAAATTACAGAGGTGAAAAATGTGCAGTTACACTTATTTGGATTTGACTCATTAGAATCATACAAACATTAGAATCACATAATTATTAACGCTGGAAAATACCTCTATGGTCATCTAGTGCAAATATTCTCCTACCACCAATACTTCCCATTAAGGCATGTCCTTAAGTACCACATCTTCACATTTCTTGAACACCTCCAGGGATGGTAACTCCACCATCTCCCTGGGCAGCCTGTTCCAGTGCCTGTCTACTCTTCCAGGGAAGAATTTTTTACTCATATCCAACCTGAACCTCCCCTAACATAACTTGAGGCCATTACTCAACTCCAATGGATATTAAACAAGCTAGATACCATTGGTAAGCATTGGAACAACTGTTTTAAATATCTAATGTTTCTAGTTATAACAATCATCCTCAACAGTAGAAATTTTAAGATCAATGGTGGTGAGATGTTTATTATCAATATATTACATACATAATATTAACAACCATAACATATTTTAATTTAAACTTAATTTATTTTCAATACTTCATTGGAATTGGATGTGTTAAGGAAAAGCCCCTAGGTCAGAACAGGAGTTGAAATATTCTTATATCCTGAAGGATTAAAGATCATACTGGTAGGTTGCATCTGCATGCGAGTGGGCAGTTTGTCCAGTCGTCTTCCCCAGGCTGGGTCAGCTGAGTTTAATGGGTTTTGTTCACTTTCACAAAAGGAATACAAAAAGAAACAAGATAAACAATCCTTCCTTCCTCAAGGCCCAAGATATTATTCTTGAATTAGCCCGTGCCTCAAATCTCTGGCTATGAAGAGATCTGTTGCATACCACCAGGGACAAGAATGGGAGCACACTCCTTGCTACCCTCTGTGAGAATCCTTCTTTGTTTTTTTTTTTTTGGCTCAAAGCTTGCTTTCTGAGCTTTTTCTTGTAATAAGACTCTGAGTGATTTGTTGAGGAGGCAACTGATGGGTGCTATTGAGTGACAATCAACATTACTTTGTGGACATTTGAAAGCTCCTTCCTCCAGAGCTGCTTGCCTCTGGAAGAGAGTGCTCAGGAGTGTTTACTGGTGGAAGACCTAGCCTGTGACCAAATAACTCCTGTTTGCTATGGGAGGCTGGGGGACAATGCCATTGTATCCTGCGAAGGCAAGATACAAGTTGGAGCCTCCATGCTCCCTCTTATCTGCTGGCAAGGCCAGGAAGATAGGAACAAAGGCTGGGGGAAGATCTGGCCTGTGACCAAGTAGCTCCAGCTTGGTATGGGAAAACTGGGGAATGATATCGTCATATCCTGTGAAAAAGAAGATGCAGGTGGGCATTCCTACTCCCTTATTTGCTGTCAAGGCCAGGAAGATAGGAACAAAGGAGTTTCTGCTGAGATCCCAGAGCCAGAAGCTGCCACTCCAAGGAGAGCAGACTCAACCGCGTTGGATTTGAGCTGTCACTCCAAAGAGAGCTGACTCGACCACTTTGAAAACATTGAAAAGGGGCCATCATCAACATGGTCGTCATCCTCGTCGTCGTCGTGGTTCTCGTCGTCATCAACAGAATAATGCCTGACAACCCACCACTACTGAAGATCAAAGACTGAACTACGAACCACACTGGATCCATGGTGGTGACTATCTCCTTCTTGCTTCCTAGAAAGACTCCTTGCTTCTTCTTTTCTATCTTTTCTGTCGCCCTCCTTCCCTTCCCCATTACCCCAGTTCATAATAGTGTTCATCCTCTCCTTCCCCATTTCCCTGATTAAGATTTGTAATAAACTGGTCGGACCAACGTTTGAACTGTTGTTTCTTAATCTCACACCGGGTATAGATAGTAAAAGAATCTCCTCTTCCTCCTATAAATTGGAGCGAGACACCCTCTTCTGTTCCATTTCATGCAGTTGGTAGCATGGCTGGCTTTTCTTTCCATTGTGCTGTTGCTGACATTTTTCAAAAAGGCTGGAAGCCTGGTTAAAAAATGTTACTGCAAGTTGCTCTCCCACAGCTGCTTTCAAATCCCATGGCTGGCTGGCAGCCTGCAAAGAGTTACATTTCTCTTTGTGATGTCTGGAAAAAATTGGTGGGTTCAAAGAGAAGAGCTGCCTTTGTCTAGTCACGCTGATGAAGGCACAGATGCTAATATGTGTCCCTGCGCTATCCCTCTGTGTAGGAACTTGTCACAGCTCATTGTTCCACTAGAGCAAATGGCACAAGAACATAATACATGGATATGTATTTATGTAGAAAAAGCAGGCATACTGCTGAGCTGTGGTCAGCTACTGAACTTACCAGTATCACCTTGTACCTTAACCTGTACACCAACAAAGCCAAATAAGTACTTGTGATGCTGCAATGGAGGGGGCTGATGTGGCTGAGCAAGAACCTGCTCAGAATGGGGGAAAAGAAAGACATTACAGACAATGGAAGCAGGGATATGTGGCCAGGGAAGAATACAAAGATGCCATCCAGGTACACAGAGATGAGATCAGAAAAGCCAAGAAAGCCAACGTGCAAAGATGGAACTCAATTTGGTGAGAGATGTGAAAGGTAAAAAGGGATTCTACAGATACACTGATCAGAAGAGACAGGCAAAGGAGAATGACATGCTAAAACTGCACCATGAATACCAATGATTAACATACTTTCCATACAGCATGCATTTAAGAATAAAAATCCAATTATTATTTCCTTACTACTGAGCAGTGGTGTTTATATGGACTGTCCTCTATTCTGTCTTTCATTAATAACTGAATCTGACTCTCATCTTAAGGTGCTTACAGTGAGAGCAGGGTTGAACGCTTCTCATTGGTGACAGGTGACAGGATGAGGGGAAATGGCCTTAAGTTGAGCCACGGTAAGTTTAGGCGGGATATCAGGAAAAACTTATTTACAGAAAGGCTTGTTAAGCACTGGAATAGGAATAGGAGGTAGCTGAGTCACCATCCCTGGATGTGTTTAAAAACAATTTGGATGTGGTGCTCAGAGACATGATTTAGCAGAGGGTTGTTAGTATGTTTAGGTTGTGGTTGGAATCGATGATTTTAAAGTCTTTTCCAACCTGAGTGACTCTTTGATTCTATGATTCTGTGACCTTGGTTGGTTCTCTACCATTCTTCTTTCATCCAATGAGGTCGTGTACGAGACTGTAATACTTATAGGTAATTCATATTGTATGCATCTCTAAGTATAACTTAGAAATTTTGCTTTTTTCACTTCTGTTTGTGCAGCCTATCATCATATTCATCTTCTTCTCCAGCTAAAATTCTAAAAAGCAGCTGCACAAACTAACAAAATAAATGCTTCCTCTTCAGAAATATTGGAAAGAAATACAAAAAAAAATCATTTGGGAGGGATCTTCAAAGTCGTAAAGTCCAACTACTTGATCGTTTCAGAGTCAATTCAATGGTAAAACATAATGTGTCCTTCCAGTATCTGAAGGGGGCCTACAGGAAATCTGGGGAGGGACTTTTTCAAGGGCTTGTAGACATAGGATGAGGAGTACTGTCTATAAACAAGAGGAGGGTACATTTAGACTAATCATAAGGAAAAAAATGCTTCACTGTGGAGGTGGTGAGACGCTGGAACATGTTGCCCAGAGAAGTTATAGATGCCTCCTGCCTGGAAGCATTCAAGACCAGGCTGGATGGGGCTTTGAGCAGTCTGGTCTAGTGGGAGGTGTCCTTGTCCGTGGCAGGGAGATTGGAACAAGGTGATCTCTAACGCCCCTTCCAACCCAAACCATTATGTGATTCATCCATGAAATTGTAGAATAGCAAATTACTAAGGCAGAACTTTTCCTTGATTAATCCATGTTGGCTGTGCCTAGTAGTTGCTTTGTTTTTTAAGAGCCTTTCAATATCTCCCAAGCTAATCTTCTCCATAGGTTTTCCAGGGACTGAGTTTGAACTAACAGATCTGGAGTGTCCTGGGATTTCTCTCATGCTCTTTTTGTAGATTTGTACACTGGTTTCAAGTCAGCAGTGACCTCCTTATACTCCCATGAATTTTGATAATCTGTAGCAGTATAGGACTTAATCCAACAAGGTGCTGAACGTCTGGAGAGAGAATCAATAAAACACAGCAAATTCTACAACTGTGAGGGCAAAAACAGCATGATTTCAAGCAAAATACCAATAATACTGTAAGTCGAATGAATCAGAGTATTACACTCCGGTTGAATATGTCAGCCTCTTCAAAGACTGAAGTGATAGTGTTAATACAGAATTGGAAAACACATGTAGGCTGACTGTGAGACCTTTCTGGAGTTTTTGTTTGTTCACTGAGAGATGAAATATTTATCATTTCTTAGGATTAGGTTCTGGAAGGAGAAATAGCTGTTAGCTGTTAAAAGTAGGATATTAACAGTACTTGCACTGGGATAAGAAAATGACACATATAACAGAAAACTTAGGTAAAACTGAAGACTAAAGAAAAAAGAGCTCCTAAGACACTGTTACAGATAAATTGCAATTAAATACATATATGTTTTCCCAAATCATATCAAAGGAGTCTTCTTTGTATGTTTTTGAGGGAAAATAATAATATATACTTTTATATTTATATTTTTTATAATGCCAAGATTAAGAACGTGTTAAAAGATTCCCTCTTCTGGAAAATATGGTAACTTTGTGAGAATTTAAAAATAGACTGCTTATTGCAATTATACTTACCCTGGTAGCAAAGCTTTTAAATTACAACACTCCAGGAGACATAGTTTAGGATGGAAAATAGGTACTTAAGGAAGTGTAGAGATCATGCAAAGATGTGAAAATATATGTATCAGAGAAAATGCAGCAATTTCCAGTGTCAAATTTATAAAATATTCATATCTTAAATTCAAAAATGCAGAATAGTGCAAAATTTCTTATTGTCACTTGGAATCAAATTTGAATATTGATGACCTAGAATTACATCGCTAGCAAAACTTTATTTGTCTCTGGTACTATTTTTGTTCTGGTTTCTATTTATGATTGGTATAATATTTGAGATAGGTAATTTTTGCAGTGTAATTTGCAGTCACATTTTTGCATAAAATATGTTGGTCGTGCCAAAAGTAATGCCCTCTTATTTATGGATGCTAAAACAAATACAAAGAGCACAGTGACACTATTTGATAGAGCAAATTCTCAGTTACAACATAGTCACCATCATTAGCTGTGTATTTTAGCCAGTGATGAACAGCCTGCATATTGCTCTTGTGAAAATTGCCACCAGCAGAGGAGGCTCACTGTTGCAGTTGCTACTGCTGAAAAATACCACGCCTCCACCCCTCGACTGTGCTCACATCACTTCAGTATCCACAAATGTTCAACAAGCATTGAAGAATGTCAATGGGTACAATTTTTTTCCACCTGGAGGAACTCAGTGACACACCTTTGCTTCACACAGACATCCATGTCAGGCGCCATCCTGTCAGACTGCCCCTCTGCTGGCACCTGACACACAGCAACAAAGTGTAAAAGAATTTTGGTGGGAATGTTCAACCTCTACTGCCATACCAACAGCCTCCACCTCTAAGGTCATGGGACAGCAGAATAAAGTAGAAGGATTGCTTTCAGAGCAGCCTTCTTGTTTGGAAGTTAGTCTTTCTTTCCATCCTGTTTAAACACATTAGGTTTGAGTGCATCTTTCTGGTATATATAGAATAATGTGACTAAGTATAACATATTCTGAATATGTTCCTTGGAGAATTCAGCTTTAACTAGCTAACATCTTTTGATACAACCTGCTTTTCACTTACTAGGCAAATACTACTTCACTGAATTATTATTTCTGAAGTCAGCAGCAAACCTTTTCTGTGACGCTGAAGTCATTATTAAGAACTTGTAAGGAGCTCAAGGGTCCTAGCTAATACATATTAACCTTGTGAACAATGCATGAATAAAATAATAAAATTTTAGTGAAAAACCTATAAGTGATAAACATTGTTTATTGCTTTCAAATGCACTTATTCCTTTTTGTCTTTATGGTCCTTGCTATGTTCTTTTTATAAATCAGTTGATTTCCTAAAATTTATAAATGTATTTATTCATTTATCTTTAAATAGAGAGATGCATTACCAAGTCACTTTGGGCCTGTGAGACCTTGCCTTTGTGACAGATTTAGGCATCCTGAAACTATCTCTTCCTTCTTCCTAGTCAAAAACTTGACAGCTATCATAGAATCACAGAATTGTAGAATAATAGAATTGAGATGAAAGGGAGCCTTAAGGGTCACTTTATTCAACACCCCTGCAATAAACAGGGACACCTACACCTAGATCAGGTTACTCAGAGCTCCATCCAGCCTGATTTTCACAGAATCACAATATCACCAAGGTTGAGAAAGACTTTCAAGATTATCGAGTTCAACCTTCTACCTACCACCAATAGTACTCACTAAACCATGTTCCTCAACACAAAATCCAAACATTCCTGATTTTGAATGTCTCTAAGGATGGGACATCTCTGGGTAACCTGTCCCAGCACCTCACCATCTTTATCACAAAGAAACTTTTTCCTTATGTCCAATCTAAATTTCCCCTCTTTGTGTTTGAAATTATTTTCCCTTGTCCTATTAGGACACCCTGCTAAAGAGTCTGTACTCTTTCTTTCTTTCTTTCTTTCTTTCTTTCTTTCTTTCTTTCTTTCTTTCTTTCTTTCTTTCTTTCTTTCTTTCTTTCTTTCTTTCTTTCTTTCTTTCTTTCTTTCTTTCTTTCTTTCTTTCTTTCTTTCTTTCTTTCTTTCTTTCTTTCTTTCTTTCTTTCTTTCTTTCTTTCTTTCTTTCTTTCTTTTCTTTTCTTTTCTTTTCTTTTCTTTTCTTTTCTTTTCTTTTCTTTTCTTTTCTTTTCTTTTCTTTTCTTTTCTTTTCTTTTCTTTTCTTTTCTTTTCTTTTCTTTTCTTTTCTTTTCTTTTCTTTTCTTTTCTTTTCTTTTCTTTTCTTTTCTTTTCTTTTCTTTTCTTTTCTTTTCTTTTCTTTTCTTTTCTTTTCTTTTCTTTTCTTTTCTTTTCTTTTCTTTTCTTTTCTTTTCTTTCCTTCCTTCCTTCCTTCCTTCCTTCCTTCCTTCCTTCCTTCCTTCCTTCCTTCCTTCCTTCCTTCCTTCCTTCCTTCCTTCCTTCCTTCCTTCCTTCCTTCCTTCCTTCCTTCCTTCCTTCCTTCCTTCCTTCCTTCCTTCCTTCCTTCCTTCCTTCCTTCCTTCCTTCCTTCCTTCCTTCCTTCCTTCCTTCCTTCCTTCTTTCCTTCTTTCCTTCTTTCCTTCTTTCCTTCTTTCTGTGTGCTGAATCATCTAATGCTTTATGCTAGAGGTTAATGACATGATAAAAGTCACACAAAATATCTCAAGACACAACACGGAAGAGTTCAGTGCTCTTTAAGTCACCTTGTCCTCCTTCTGTCTCTATAGACCTAGATTTAAGTGCAAGACAACTTGTCTCCTCACTCCTTGGCCCATTATTATTAGATCTCCTCTTGTGATTTCGTACGAAACTATTTATTTAAGTTTGTTCTTATTGGCCATTGGATACCTCGAGGGACATTTCTCCTCAGGGTAGCTTCAGGATTTAGGTGGGTGCTTTCATTGCTCAGTACTGTGACTAAGCCTTATCCCACATTCACCAGTGTTAAACTAGCAGGAAATTCGTAGTTCATAGGTTAACTTGGCCTCACCTCTGCATTTTTAGAGTAATTCATTAGACTGTGAATAGATGCAGTGCTTTCAGTTTCTAGGAGAAAATAAGGATTGCAAGAGGGACTGCCTTCAGAATTTGCAGTCAGTGCTAGGTGAAATGGTGCTTAATTTTGTAACTCTTATACAGCTAATTTGAGGATATTTTCCCATGCTTGTGAAGTGTCTGAAGGCTCAGAAGTGGAACAGGGAAAGGTGAAACAGGGAGAACCCTCTTTCTGAGGCATTCCAAGGCCTCCCAAGACATAATGTCCTCCTGGCCTAACAGTGCAAGCATATCCTGTAGGAAATGCTATGGTAGCCTCCGGAGGGTCAATATTTTTTTCTGAAAATGATATTAAAAAAGCATGCTCTGGGAACTTTTCTCCTTCTGCTGCATAAAAATAACATTAGTGATTCCTTGCTGGTGTAAATTATGTTTCCCCAAATACAAAATGCAGCACTTTCTTCAGGTGAAGTGCAGCAAATTAAATAGGAGAGAAGAACAAATGCTGGAGTCTGTTAAAAAGTCATGTACATGTACAGCCATAACAAATCCAGCATGATGGCTGTGGAGTTTGAGCCAGGTCCTGTGCTCCCTGTGTCAATAACATCAGGCATCACTCAAAGAGGAGGAATGGCCATAGCACAGCTGCATGTACTTGGCTCTGTTTCCATGGTGTGCTTTGTTGCCCCAGATCAAAGTGCAGATGCATCCCAAGAGCCAGTTTTGCCTGTCACCTTCCTGAGCCAAGCACAGTTCAGTTCTGGCCCACAGTATCTTTCCCAGGCATATATACCGATAGACTTAGATACTCATGAAAACAAAACAAAACAAAAAAGGAAATTGAATGAAGCTATATGTGCTTGTTGAAGGGTGGAATCTGCCCCCACGAGTAACTCAGAGAAGAGTCTGTATGTTTAGCATTGCTTTAGCACAGGAAAATTATCAGTCAGTGCTCTGGCAGGCTTACCTCAAAATTTCCCTGCTTTGTGGGTTTATGTCCAACCATAATGTTATCTGAACACATTTAATTAACTACTGTAGCTGTTTGAAGTCTCTGACATTATTATTTTTATATCGCTACAGCCTCATATCACTGCTTGGTGGTCATTATAGCATTTTCCAGGATCAGTGCAATTCATTTTGGACTCAAAGTTAATCTCATGGAAAATCCAATCAGTAAATTGATTAGGTATTAAATTACATTCTTTGTTAACGTTCTATACTCCTTCCCTTACAGTAAAAAGAATCCATTACCTTATTTTTTTTCCTTCCTTCCCATCTCTCCTTTTCCTCTCCATCATTTCTATTAATGTCACTGTGTCACCAGATTCACTGGTAATGTTGATGTGACCTATGAATTACATAATACAACTTTCTTCTTAAACAAAAAGCAAACAAAAATAGTAATTCAAAGGTAAAGTCATAAATTAAAAACACATAAAAATGCGTGTGATCATAAGAAATTTTAGACGTGTTCTTTTGACAGTTTTGCACTGATGGCTATGCAAAATGGTTTTCTGAAGTTAACATCTGTGGGAAATATTGCTGACATTAAAATTTACTGTAGCAGTAAGCCCTCTGAGTTGATTGCCACTGTACTCTGTAACATATTTTACCACAGTCTGTTCCTAGCAGTTAACTTTGGATAACAAGAGATTTTTTATGAGTTTTTATTTATTTTTTAATGAAAACTCATTTTGACAAGACAGTCAGCTGCACTGAATCCAGCATCAGTGGGAGATGCTCTCCTGTCAGGGCCAAATGTAATCCATTTTGGAAGTCACATTAAAGAGACCAGGATAACATCAGGTTATTTCAGCTTGCATTTGCCATACAAACCATAGAAGTATGGCTCTGACTGTGGTGAGGCAGGAGACTAGCTGTGATTCCTGTGATTACTAATATCTTTGCAAACTGTGTTCATCAATAGGAAGTCTGCCAACGCATTCGATATGGCCAGCATTGCATCCTTGCTATTTTACTAACCTTCTGGACAACTTGATGATAGATTGCTTTCCCTGTATACACATTATGCCTGCCCTTTTAGTCTTCGAACTCTTTGGACCAGGTCTACAGTAAGTACGTTTTTGTAAACAACAAAAAATATTTGGCCCAACGTGGCAAAATAGTGAGATATAAGCATATCAGTTAGCTATCACTGTTTCAGCACAAAATTCAACCACTATTTTTAAACGTAATTTGATATGCTGACCCATAGTTATAATACAGAACTAGCAACAGCACCTTCCCTTTGCTACCAAAGCTAAGTCTCACTTCAGCTTCTCTGCAGATTTCAGGATTCCTGTGCTTCCATTACATAACTCTCATCTTTGTTTCTCCACCCCATGAATGTGATGCAGCCTTTCCGTTCTCACGTCAATGAACCTATTTTTATATCTCTCTGAAATCTCAAAATCAGAATGGCTGAAACTCAGATTCTAATGTTTTCCTCTGTAAACCCCCTTCTGCTATGCAGTCTTGCAACCTAGGAATCACATCTGAGCCTGTCCTCTCTTCTTGTGCTAAATCACAGCAATGGTCTTCTGCTACAGTTTTTCCCTGTGCTGTGTTGCAGGTGCCTATATCTCCACAGGGCAAGTTTGCTTGGTTTGCCCTGAGAACCACAATCATCTATTCGTGCTCTCCATACCTTTTGCTATTTTCAGCAGACAGGCTCCTTGCTTAAAAACAGTCTGTCTTACATGAAAAAAAAAAAAGGAATTTCGTTTCTTGTCTCAGTTAGATATGATTTCTGCTGAATCTAAGTTCAAATTTTTGGCCATGCTGTTAGGTGCCGCCCTTGTACTTAGCCCTTGTACTACTTTTTCTTCTGCAATAATCCTCTCTCTAATCACATGGACATTCAGCTCATCCCCTCATAACATTCTCCCTTTGCTTTTTTTCCCTCTTTTTAAAAATTTCCCTGAATTGTGTCCCCAAACCAATTTGCCAAGGCACCACTCTCATTTCATTCAAATTCATCCTGATAAGTCTCATTCTATTGCCTGCCCTAAGACTACAAAAAGCCTAACAGTCAAATTAAGCTTTGCCATTTTTTTCTGTCTTGCCACAGAATATTATGCATTGCTATGTCATATTTTTTGTCTATACTTTTTTCCCCTTCTTTTGTTGTGTCTAGACTTTAAGCTTACTGAAGCTAAAATCTATATATTCATATTGTGAGACACTTGGCAAATCTGTGGGCAGTGTGCAAATGTCAAATAATAATTATTGTTCTAATGATGGATTTAGTAATACTCAAAGAGGCATTAAATGCCGTCTCCCTCTGCTTTCTGAGAACATGTATGCCCAGGAGGCTCTCAGGAAAATACAGGACTGGGATCTGCATAAGAGAAACTAAAAATACTTACAAGTAAATTCTCTAATTGAAATGAAAGGGATAAGTCCCTAACGGAATGTTGTTTAGTACTCTGAATGTCTGCTAGATCAGGACCTTAGTTTGCAATGTGATAAGCCAAATCTTTCCTGCCAGAGCCCTTTCCAGAACACCTGACACAGCACAAAACCCATTTACTGTCAGTCATTAAGCAGAGCTGTCAAAACTAGTGAGAAGGAGGAAAAAAAAATCAATCTAGCACCAGTCACTGGATTCTAACAATAATCTCCTACATGTCACTGATTACTTTCTCAGAGACGCAAGAGATTACTGATTACTTTTAAATTACTAAAGCATAGATCTGTGAAAATGGGGCCATATTTCTTCACAGAGATTTGGTTCAGTGCATTTCCACATTTAAAACTAAAAAGAAAACTAATCCAGTATCTAATTAATTCCTACAAAGAGAACAAATTGGCAATTCAGGCCTTAATTATTTATTTAATGATTCTTTACCCAATAGCAAAAATTGTTTCTGTAGCTCTAGCTAGAAATTAACTTGGAGAAAAGGAAAAAGTTAGTAGCATATAGATTAGACACAGCCTGGCTGCCATGATAATACTACTAGTTGTTTGTTTATTTGATCTTTGTTAAGTTGACAAAATTTATACCCTCAAAATGTGATAAATAATTTTTTCACAAACTGGACAGAATAATGTAACAGTAAAAACAATAGTTCACCTTATTATCCCACACAACAGGCAAAGAGATTTCACCACCATTCATGCAATTCTCCTGGATTTAACTCAAGTACCAAGATTAATGTTGCATAACTCAACATTTCTAATTTATTTGGGGCTGTTAATTGGAAACAGTTGGTTTGAATTTCATGCTCTAATATGAAACTTTGTTTTAAGACTATTACTTTACAAAATAAAGAAATAAACAAACCAAACAGAATAATAAACAGAATTTTCAGATTTAAAAAGAGGTTAACATGCTATATTTTTTTGTTCTGCTACATACAGAGAAAACACTGCGTATTTTTTTGGAATCCTGTATGTGAGTTTCGAATCTTCGGATGCCAATTCCAGTAGAAAAGTCAAAGATTTCTCAAATAATGTATCTCAGAGTTGTGCATGTTACTGTGTTAGAATGATTCTCAGCTGTGTATTGCAGAGGAAGCCCAAAAAGTTCTAGGCAAAGGACATCTCTACAGAATGTTGAATTTATTTGCAATTCCAGAACACCTTCCTTGTACAAAATGATCTTTCTTTTCATTCAGTCACATGCTTGTAGTACAAATCCCAAAATAATAAGTTAACGTATAGCATAGCCTGTTCCTGATTTGGGATCCAAATCTCTACCTTCTCTGCCTTTCTGGGATGAATTTTAGGATACCACAATCAAAACAGATTTATAGCTCTGTCACGATTCCTCAGGTTCAGGCATTTATCCAAACCTTCCCTCCTGTATCTATCCTGAATATTTGAAAAGATTTTAAAACTCTATTGAGTAAGTTTTGGCTCTTTCCTGATATGCTGTCACACTCAGAAATGTGTATCAAGTGAATTGATAGCAATAGGGGAAAGGATTTTTAAATCTCATCTGCCTTCACCCCCCTTTTTTATTGCAATGTAAAGTTTCTTTTGCTTACTAAACTTTGGGATAAGTGAGGCCTTTGATTTTATTAATTTATTTATTTATTAATAATTAATAATTATCTCCAATTTACTATTACATGACTCTGTACCTAATGTCGTGGGGTTAGCTGTTATCCATGCATCTGCCAAGATATTTTCACCAACCTTGTGTCAGATTCAAAATTTGTGATTAATAAAGTGAAGTAAGTGAGAGGGAAATGCAAATTATTAGAACTGGTGGATATGATATATGAATATCATTAGCTTTTCCTTAAAGAATATTTATATGATTATACGAATGCAAAAAGGCAAAGCAATATTTTAGTCTTTCTCTAGTCACTGAAACACTCTGAAGCAGATGGACTGTGTGACTGATGATTCAATAATTGCACTCATTAAAAATGTTCACGCTTTTAATTTCCCCCCCCTCACATTCTGTGAAGAGCTGAGGAATGAAATGGTTTTGTCATTGTCAGCAGATAGATAATTGAGTTTGCTTTGATTTCCTGGGGTGCCCCTTCCCCACCTCCATGCTGTGGATTGACATCTCCAGAAGCGTAGCAGAACATTTGAATCAGACCCAACTGTCTTAAAGGAGAAAATCACCATGGAAAGTCTTCTATTTCCCTCTCAGTGTTCACTTGTGTGCACTCAGTGAGCAATCTACCTCAGCAGAAGACAGCATGCATTTGCTTTTCTGCCAGATTACCTCCTGCCATGATGCAGTTACCTATCTGAAAGACTCAGGGAAAAGATAGTTCTGCCTTGAACATGTGTACAGAAAGTTTCTCCTGCTTATTTATTTATTTATTTTGCCAGCTAGAATCAGCCTAAAGGTGATGCAGGGGAGGGGTCTCCAGCTGTGTAAATGTTTGATGCCTATTATTACAAGAACAAAAAATCAAAGTAATCTCACATAGACTGGAAGGAAAAAAAAAAACTAGAAAAAAGAACAATGAAAAAAAGTTGTCCTGATTTCTCTGAAGACAAGAATAAAAGTCTCCCAGCTCTGTCAAATAGAAGCTTTGTTTTGTTTCTATCATTAGGATGTTAGAAGTTTTGAGTTTGCTTTTAAATTTAAACAGTATAACAGCAACAGCATTTTCCAAATGAGGCATTACGTTCACTCATTCTACCTACCCTATCGTATGGGCACTCATTTTCCAGATGCTAGTCTTGAAATAAATATCGTAGAAGTTGTGTAATCCATGATTTTCTGGCAGTTTCCAGCTGCCTTTCACATTATCCATTATCCGTATTTTGCAAAGCTGAGATTAGAGCATCATGGTTGTTCAGCCTATTTCAAAGAACCCTTGCCAACACTGGCTAAGATCTTTGAGCTAAAATTTTGCTGCTCCCATGTTTGTGTTTCACTCTTCTATATGTGTGAGCAAAAGAAAAATGTATTTTGCACAGAAAATTCTCTCTTTGACTTACTGACTACACTTCCTTATATGCCAATAAGGCAATTCTCATCTACTTTAATAGCACTTAGGAGTCCTGGACACCTCTACAGCCTTACATCTGTGCAAACCCTCTATTAAATTTCCACAAACAGAAGCATGTAATACATAGATATTAACACAAAATACATGGAGTTAAAAAGTCTGTGGGTATTCCTACCATTCTTTGCCTCAAGCACATTGCACCATTTATTCTTTGTGTCAGTCAAGTATGAAGATTTTTACACAAACTGGCAAGTGTGATTCTCTGCTTCATACATGGTTTCAGCTGTTGGAAATGTTGCCTCTACAGGTAAAGAAGGCCCTCTTTTCCTTGTTCACGAGCCAGCTTTTGTTGTTTGTGAACTGTTCTCCTTGACCTGATGCTCAGGAAAAGTCTGCTTCTGCAGATTAATCTGTCCCTCTATATCTAAATTCTAGTTGTTTCTTTCTCCTCAATAATACAGTAGCTCCTTTATCATCTAATATGGATGTAAATATTCCATAACAGAGCCAGAGCAGTTCAGTGTTGCCCCTTTTTAAACAAAGTAGTGGGTCTGTATTTAATTTTGGATGTGTGTCTCAGCCCAGACTATAAGCCAAATGCAACTCCTGTGTGTACTGACTGGCTCGTCCAACAGGGAACGTTACATCCTTGTCATGTGGAAATGTTGCTGTGGACTGCACAAGTCTATCCTATAGCATCATTATGTAACTAAAATCAACCAGACAAGCTATTGTATAGGTAGCCAGTGCCATGGCTGCTCTTGACGAGCATGGCCATCATTACTAAACTACTGGACTCTTACATATGCAGAGCTTCTGGTTTGGTGAAATAGTCACATTTGTATTCATTTCTTGGCCCAGACTGCGGATGACCTCGAACTTTTCAGGTGGTGCTCCCTGTTTGCTTTCTTTTACTGCGTCTTATTTTTTCATAGCTGACATCAGGATACTGCTCTACTCAGAGTATACTCTGAAGCACACATTGCTGGGGATGCAAGAACTGCAGGGACATGAAGGAAAGGAGCAGGTAGGTAAGATAGAACTATGTCCTTTTTCAGGTAAAGGGAAAATGCTAATGCTGCATGAGACAAAAAGACGAATGTCAGTGCAGTTGCAAGGTAACAAGTATTTAAAGGCACTGTTTCTTTATGAGTTCAAGCACTAGAGTAACTTTCTTCTCAAACAGTTGGTGACTCATTGCTCATAATTGGTATTTATTTATCACTAAAATTATTTTTGCGCATCAGTGCCTCACATGAAAAAGAACAAATATATTTTATAGCCAGATGTGTCTATTCTGTTGCATAAATTGGGTAGAGAAAACAAAGAAACAAAAAAACAACCAACTAGCTCCAGATTCACTGTGTGCCACACTCATGCCCACTGCATCTTACAGCGTCCATCTGGGTATCATAGATATCTTTCATGGGAGTCCCAGGTGTCAGTTTTAACAGTTCAGGTGTAACATGGAAATAGATGCATGTTTATCCTTCCAGAATTCAGAAACTACTGTTTTTCTGGGACAAAGGGCTGGGGGGTGAACATCTTCCATCATCATGCTCTGCAATGCAGCTTACTTGCTCAACCTCCAAACGTTACTGGCCAAGCATAATGTTCACATTTCCTTTTATGGGGTTCAGCTTCACAAACCCGTATCTTCGACAGAAAATCCTCTGAGGACAGCTTTCAGAATTTAGTGAACCTGAAAGAAATTTCATGAAAACATTCTTTGTTCTCCTCATGAGTCTTTCCCCTCATGACATTACTCTATTTCTCTTTTCACGAGCAGATTTCATTTTTCATCCTTATTTATTATGGTATATTATGCAGCACTATTAAAACCATGCTTTAATATAGCCTGCCTCTTAAAAAAATCCCTGAAACCAATAGAGATTTTCTAACTTGCACAGCCACTGAAAGCAGACTATTTTCTTCATGGCTTGTCAGTATTTTACATAGCTACTGAAAAAAAATGTCTTGCCTGGTTGGAAAATTTCTGTTGTAACTGATAGCAAATATGGAAAATCTAATTTGCATATAGATGCCAAAGCTTGCAACAATATACACCCTTGGGAGAGGTCTTGTTTAACTGTGTACGTGGTCTGGCACTATGCTGCCCAGCACCTAATAAAAGCTAAATTGAAACTTTCTTAAAACTCTGGGGCTGCAAATATCCTTAAAATATCAATTTACATGTGCAAAGAAAGGGCAGAACCATAACAAGCTCTAATCATCATTTAAGAGGAAAAGCAGAGGGTATGGTGGCAAGGGCAAAAAGGAGAGTGAACTTTATTTCAGAATAAACATCATTCAGATGTGCTAATGCTTTAATTCATCAGCCTATATGAGGTTTATTACAATGGTGGAATCAGGCAATACCAAGGAGATAAAAAACAATTCTGTGTAAAGGAGAGACAGACTAAACTAAGATTGTTTATACTGTTGAAAGAACAACAGAATCAGAATGGCTGAATAGTGAAGAGAACATGAAATGGAAGGTGGAAAGTGCAGAAAGGGTAGGAAAGTAGAATAATAAAGTGCATTCTCCTTCCTCTTTCTGTCTGTCCTGTTTCTTATTTGAGTTTTCAGTGCTGATTACAAGTTGTGCAGAAAAGCAATTATCTGATATTGTGCCTAGGGAAAACTAAAGGCTTTCAAGGGAAAAACAACAAGAAGTTTTCTTCCATAAATTCATCAAATTAAACTAACTCAAGACTTTAAATGAAAGTGTATATGACAAATATAAAGTTTAAGTAACATAATCTCAGAAATAGAATTTACATTAATTTCTAATTGGACAGAATAAAATTGTTATTTGGTAAGAGATGGCTTTGAATTCTATGATGAGTAGAAACAGGACAAAAAAAAGCACAGAACTGGCCACACAATCTGATATTCCACATTTGCAGTCTGGTGGATTCTACTACCAAAATATCTATGGCTCCTATTAAGCCACATGGTAGTAAATTCCATACTGTCCCATGAATTCTCTCAGCATCCATTCATCTGAGAGCCATGGATATCTGAACATCATTGTAGTCACCAGCAGAATTTTGAGACTTAATATGTCAGCTTCATGTAAAGGAGGAGTGACTGAAAGTGTTAAGTATGGAACACTGAGAAGTGCTTCTACAGCTTTGTCCTTCCTAAGAATTAATCACAGAATCATAGAATGGCCCAGGTTGGAAGGGACCTCAAGGATCATGAATCCCAAACCTCACACCACAAGCAGGACCACCAACCTCCCGATTTAATACTAGACTAGGATGCTCAGGGACCTGTCCAACCTGGCCTTGAACACCTCCAGGGACAGGACATTCAAAACCTGTCTGGGCAGCCTGTTCCAGCACCTCACCACTCTCATGGTAAAGAACTTCCTTCTGACATCCAACATAAGTCTTCCCTCCCTCAGATTAAAACCATTTCCCCTTATCCTGCTGTTCTCAAAGAGTTGATTCCCGTCCTGTTTATAGGCTCCCTTTAGGTACTGAAAGTCTGCAATGAGGTCATCCCTTCTTTTTTCCAGGCTGAACAAGCCCAGTTCCCTCAGCATGTCTTCGCAGGGGAGGTGCTCCAGCCCTTAGACATCTTTGTGGCCCTCTCTAACAGCTCTCTGTCTTTCATGTACTGGGGACTCCAGACCTGGACACAGTGCTCCAGATGGGGCCTCACAAGGGCAGAGAAGAGAGGGTCAATCACCTCCCTGTCCCTGCTGGCCATACCTCTTCTGATGGAACCCAGAATGAAGATTGGAAATTTCTGTTTCTCCTTTATCTCATAAATCAGCAATATAATTAAGGGAAGGATGTCATTTAACCTTGTTAGAAGAATATCCTTCAGAGGGTATTTATTTTTTCACTCCTTTTTTTTTTTTTTTTTTTTTTTTTTTAACGGCATATCAAATTTTTAATATCCAGTGATGCTACCTGGAAAAGAGGAAACTAATATTTATCACATCTCAATTATTTATTTTTTATTCTAACAAGTGTTACAAGCAAAATTTGGTTTTATGACAGCCTAAAACCAAAATTCTCTCCTTGTTTTTCCTTCCATTTTTCCCCTCCCATTTGAGTATTTGCCCCTTAATCTTTCTCCCTGAAGTTTCCAGCTCTGGTAACATAATGCTCTCTCTCATGCTTCATCTTATCCCTAGAGAATCTATACAATTTGCAAAATTAGTGTTTCCTGGCTGATGTCTAGAAAATTCACTTAATCATTTCATCAAGCTTATACAAATATGTTGAAATTAGAATTTACAATAATGTGTTCCAAAGGAACAAGGAGATCTGCTTACAGTTTATGCCCTGAGGCTGTTTGATAGTGGATCTGCAATGCTCTGCAGATTTTGCAAGCTCTATGAGCTATAGGGAGAAAGTAGTTTTCATCAGACTGTAGGGCCAGATCCACATCTGTGAATCTACATGCCATGTCACCAAGTACGGCGCACACATTATTTTGGTTCAGATCATGTGTGCACTTTTGACTCACATCTCTGGATCTCTGTTCACATCACTGAGCATCACAAAGTTCACGAACTGATTTCCTTTCAGACAGAGCTAAATCAGAACACGTGTTCTCTGAGAATACAGCCACATCCAACTTCCACAAGCTGCTGGTGAACACTGGCTCCATGGGACCTTGGAGTCTGAAAGGGATGTGAAGTAAACTCTCCTGATGTACTTATTGCGTGGCAATTGAAATCTTCACAGCTGATGCTTTACTCTTTAAATCCGCTCCTAAAGGGTTGCACTGCACATAAATACAACCATCATATTTAACCATCAAAGCAAGATGAGCTCTGAACATGATAGATGCCAGAAGCATTGATGATCCTTGCAGGAAAATCCAAGTCATTATCTCCCTGGCCTTTTGACAAATATCGGACACAAAGTAACGACTCATTTATTTACTCTTTAAAGCAGTTTTATTCTGATTTTACTCATGTAAACTCTTTTTCCCTCCAGTGCATTAAACATGCAGTCACTTATAGACTGGATATTGTGCTAATCTGAGATCATGTTAGCCAAAGAAGCATGCATGATATTCTATTTGTAGAATGTGCTGACCTTGAGGAAATTTATTTTAACCCTGGTGAATTTGTTGGTTTAAGGATAATTTGTGGGTACCAGAAGGTTCACAGATAAAAACATTGCTTTGACCTTCAAAGTGCTCAACTCTAACACGTCATTATGCAAGCTGGGATCTTTTCAATCCCTTCAAAATGCATCATCTAAAAGCATCCTTTTTGCTTGTCACTCTATATTATTCCTATCTGAACATCTTTATTATATCCTCATTTTCCATAGCATCATATGCAAATTTCTTATGCCCACCTTCAATGTCCTTCACAACTATAACCTTTCTGTTTAGTCTTTTTTTTTTTTCTTTTCTTTTCTTTTTTTCTTTTTCTTTTTCCTTGAACTCTGTAGTGGTCTACCTTAAAGTGAGTGAATATTCAGCAGTGACAAAATACTCCCTATGTTCCTGCAAATAATAGTCCCCTCTTCTCTTGGTAGTAGTTCCTGAGGAAAGCATACCATATTACATCCTGCAAGGATCAGTCACTAATCTTACTTAGGTGAACTGGAGTTTGGCAGTGATGATATTTATTTAAGGAAAATAAACTGATTCAAATTGTATAGACATATTCAGATTCACATTTCCTTCATATCTTCAGTTTGAAATAATCATTTATGGTATTTTTGTTTCACATTACATTCCATGTTCCTTGGGACTGAGATTTTGTGTTTATAACAGCACTCATCAAACAGTACAGAAGACACCTCTGGGCATTCCTATCAGTGCATCTCTAAACCATATATTAACACTGAATGAATTCCAATCTTTGATTTGTTTAAATAGGTTAATCATACCATACTGTTTACTCACTTTCTAAATAGAACATGTAAACATTTATCTCTGATTCTAATGCTTATAGAACATTATATTTGTTTGCGTTCAATGCTCTTCCATCCTGAAAAGGTGTAACATGTTGTTAGGAAGCATAGCTCCTGACAACATTGGCAGAGATACTAGGCAGTTAATGACACTAGCAAGGCAGAAGTTGGACTATCTAAAAAAGAGTGAGGATGTCCAAGGAAAAAAATGCATATAGGTGTAGAAAATTGGATGTGTTTAATAGTAGCCACCTACTATTAAACAGGAGTTTTGAAGTAGCATCTGTTATTTGCTTTTCAAAATATTTGAAAAAATTATTTTCCCATGGAGGTCTCAAAATCCCACTTATCCTCCTAAGGAAATATTGTTAAAGCCAGGGATTTTAAAAAGTACAGACAAAAATACGCATAAAACACAACAGTAATATTGGTGATATTATTCTAGATATCCTACGAATGGGAAAGTAATTAAAACATTGGGTTTGGTCCCCATTATAAATTGTGCTTTATTTCTCCAAACGTTAAAATGAATTCATTAAGCTGGAATGTGAAAAAAAACTGAGCCACCAGCCAATGGTAGAAACTAGATGAATTTCTCAGTATTTTGTACTATCTTTGTGTACTGAAGTGATTTACAAACTGATAAGTTTTGTCCAAAAAGCAACGATCATTTTATACATTCATATATTAATATTTTGCTGGAATACTGGAATACTGTATAAATATGTGTACACAGGTCATTCCAAAAGTAATGTCTCCTATTTGCTATCTGAATAAGCAATTTCTCAGCTACGAAACACTATTTTTTTCAGTATAGTCACCACCATTATCTATGCATTTTCACCATCAATGAAGAAGAGCCTACATGCCACACTTGTGAAAATCTGCACAGATGTCTGGAACATGGCTTATATTTCATATGCTGTTGCCATCACTGAAACACAACAAACATTGCCTCTCTGTGCTAACATCCACTCTTTGCACAGTTCCCAGCTGACAGCCTGGGAAACAAGCCACAGTCCATGGAGGCAGAGGGACATTTCTAGTGTCCTTAGTGTTCCCCATTTGCGTGTTGCACAAAACTCCTCATAATGAGTGTCAGAAATACTAAGACTTTCAGAAATGCACAGCAGGACTATTCCAGAGTCAGAGATGTTAGAAAGCAGTATATAGTACTTCTGTGCATACTACAGCATAACTGCTGTAGTTGTCCAGAACTTGGGAACGAGAATGTCTGGGTTTCCTAACACAGAGACAGCACTAGTATAAGTAACCTGAAAGCTTAACTCCTATCAGATAACCTAAAGAAATGCAAGAAGTTAATGGAAATGATAATTTTGTCAAAATAAATTACATTGCTCTGAAAGCATTTCAATTTCAACAAGACACCTCAAAGAGAGTTTTGAAATCAGAAAATTCCCAGCAAGTTCCGCTTGTGAGAATTTGGCTATTAGGATCATTGAGGTGCTTGGACTGACCAGGCAAAGCATTCCTTGATGTTTTTTTCTATAGACAAGCAATGCAAGATGTCAAATACATTGAAGGGAAATGAAACTAAGTACACAGGGAAATTACAAAGAGAGATTTTCCTATATTTTTAACATAACAATTATATTCTGGAAGTGATCATATGATGTTACACAACGTGCAAGTCCTGGTGTTTAGATAATTAAAGGAATGTTTTAAAAAATGCATTCTGGCTGGCGGGAAGGGATTATGTGTGGATTGCTTTTAATCTTCAAAAGATCAGATATAAAAAATATAATCTTTCTATTGCTTGTATTTAACCTGACACAAATTTAAACTTTTTTTTTTCCTAAAAATATACAAATATCTTATATATCAAACAATTAGTTTGAAAATTTCCTTTAGAAAATCTTCACAGTGCTAAGATGTCAAAGAAGGAAGATGTCTTATTTCCCAAAAGAATCAGGGTTGCTTAGATTTGCCTCTGCAGGAACTATGTCTAATTCCTATTAAAATTTCATTGATTTCTCTATAGGATCTCAGAGAATTTGCAAAGGGTCCCTTCACTTTTTGCTGGTCATCACAGCACATCAAAATATAGCTTATACTCTGTGTGATTTAATTAATTGTAATTATCCAAGTTAAGAAGCACACTTAAAGGATTGTACTTCAATCAACACTTTACTTTTCTACAGTTATGCACATCACTTCACACTGTTTGTATAATAAATAACAGCTATGATATGATTGCACACAGAAAACATGATCACAAAATGGAAGCACAGGGAAGAAGAGATGCTCTTAGCTCTAAAAATAATCCAAAACACTCAAGAACTGCTGGATGAGAATTCTAGTGTATTAACAAAGCCTTGTTTGAAATTAAAAGGCCTTTAGGACCAGTATTTTCCCAACTTTTCTCTTTCTTTTTTTCCAAAAATAATACTTTCACTTCATGATTTTCTATAACATAACCATCAGCTGCTGTCTTCTAAGAGCTGAAGAAAAACATGCACAGAAGTACTAAGACACTACTGTCTGTGAGAGCTTAGATGAAATGAAGAATCTTTTTATGAAGCTCTAATGTACCCAATCAAAACAAAAAATCAAATCCCATGAATATCCACAACTGTTGGCTGTATGGGGCCCCTGCAAGGCAGCCTTGAAAACAACCTTCAGCATCTGCTCCTCCAATTTGCATAAGTAATTGGTAAGTGATTAGGAGCACACGCTGACAAAAACAAGCTCAGCATGTGATGGAGTAGTCTGATTCTCTTCCTTCAAATTACAAGGAATTTCAGAAAGATTCTTAAAGAACAATTACTTATTTAAAGAGTTTATGTCCTTCAGGTAACAGTCATTCTTGACTTTTCCCTGGAGTTATGTTCCTGAGGGCAGTGAAGCTGTCAGTGATGAATACTGAGTGAGGGACAAAGATTTCAGTGTAGTCAATGGAACATATTTCTGTGGTCTTCTGTCTCACCCTATGTGGCATGTGTTGTGTTCAGTGTAGCTTGAGGTAGGTAATGCCTATAACTGAAACCAGCATGGTTCTGGGAGGCTTCTTCCAACCTCCTGCACTGTCCTATGGACTGTTGCATGACAGCACTACTACCTTTTCCTTTTCCTTTTTGACTGGTGGCAAACACAAACAGGAACAGAAAAAGCTGGTTGTTTCCGAAAGAGGAGGGGGTGGCTTAGTTCCAACATGTCTGGAGAACACCTTCACTTACATGAATGATGAAATAAGAATGAAAAGTTGGCTCCTTGGACGCTCTCTGCTCCTGGCAAAAGGCAAATGGCAATCAAGCCCTGAGTTGGGAGTGCAACAGTTTAAAAAAAAAAAAAAAAAAAGGAAGAAAGAAAAAAAGAAAGTCAGAATGTGTGTAGAGGGAGAACTCAACTGAGGGACAAAATGATCTGTAATTAAAATGATGTGATTTCCAGAAATCTGTGGGTTTTTTTTTTTTTTTTTAGTAGCAAATAAAAATAGCAGGTTTGGAAAAAATCATCTGAGTAAGAACAAACTGAAATGATCATTTTATTTTTGTGTCTGATCTTATCTCACAATCTTCAAAGTCAAGTCAAAATTCCCAAGAGTACTACTAACCTGCTGTAATTACCAGATACAGTCACATTAAAATTATTTCATCACATCAGTGACAACTGAGTGAACATTGGCTTAGTTTAATTTAAGTGGATTCATGTCCCAAGAATTTGTCCTTCAATTTTGGTGGAAAAAAAATCTAAAAATTATGCAAGTAAAAATTCTCCCAAAGAAAATCATCTGTGAAGTTTAAGGAGAAGCATGGAGTTTCACAAGTTATGAGATACCAAAGAGTAAATTTTGCCACTTATGACCACCTCTGCTGCCCTCTGTGCAGTAACAAAAATTTTTGCTTTGCAGGTTTTTCTTACTCTCATTACATGGTAGGCAATAGTCTATCAAAACCACCCCCTCCTTGTCCTTCCCTTTAACTTTATTATTGACAGTATTTTCTTGCTGAGGAAGGAAAAGAGGATTGGGATGTAAGATGTAACAAAATTCCTGCTGTTCATTGCCCCTGAGGTGATATTCCCTGTCTTTGGACTGTATATACAAGATTCGACAGAAACAATGCCATTGCTTTCTGTGCACGTGCTGCTGGCCATTCCATGAGGTTACATAGAAAATAATGTAGTAGCTCTGTGTACTCTGTCATATCTGTAACAGGAACAGCGTGCAGTTAGTCCCAGTGGACAAAATTTCCTACATTTACTTGTAGACCAATGCTACTGGGATGGAAGCACAGAGGTGGGCATAAAGGAGTCTGGTTTTCAGTAGTTATACCAGTTATTTCTGAGTCCAGAACACAACCATCCTGATATATTAGATACTGAAGAAAGAGAAGGGTTATAAGTCAGCATGAAATGACTTCAGTGAACATCTGCTGTAAGCTGTCTGTGTGGCAGTAGATGTATGTGAACTCTTGGAATTAATCAAGCAGGGCATGACCTTACTGAAACATTTATGAAAAAGCACTTGCACACCATGGCAACAGTCTCCTCTCTCTCACTCACAGATGCAGAGGGTGGCTCTTCACCAGACCTAGCTTCCACATTTCTCTGGGGAACAAAAGGGACAAGAAGTGCTATTGATTTAATTGTTTTTGTGAACTGCACAGGTCACTCTTGAGCATTCAGGTTGGTAAAAACATTGTATTCCTGTTGGTCTGTAAGTAGCTGTACAGAGCTTTCCCAGTGTAGTGTGTAATTTCGCTTATAAACACAAGTCAGAAGGCTTCATTGCAGTCAGAATGCAAGTAAAACAGATATAATGCTGTACTTTATTAATCCAAAGTCAAATAGGATGACTACAGTAAAGCAGCCTGTCTGCTGCAGTGTTCTTTTTCATTTCACGTCCCTCATGATACGATTTTCAGTACTACTGCAGATGTCTGTGAAGAACAGACTGGAGCTAATATTTTCACTGCTCAGATACCTTTTGGATTGTACTAGAGGCAAGTAATGAAGTTCCTGGAGTCAAACTTTTACTTTCAGGTATGTCAAACTTGCACCCTCACCAGAGAGCCTGTCATAGTTTAAGCTTATACATGTAGCTGCTGATTTCGTTTTCACTCCAGATTCTGACATTGTTGATACTCTACTAAAGAAAGACTGTCAGTTCCCTCTCTGTCACAGAGCAGGAAATATTTGTCCTTGGTATTTGGCTCTGCATGTAAGCTTTTCCATGTATTTTTCAACCGACTTTCTGTAATAATTTTCCTACTATTCTTCATGTTTACACACATTTATTGTGTACTATGTCCCTGTCTCCATTAGTCAACTCAGAGAGGAATGACAGGTCAATTGGCATTTGCCTCAAACTTGGAAGAAGCAGCATCCATTAAAAAACAAAATTAAATTGTGGGTGGATGAACAGAGGGGAAAATCAAAGGACTTCATTTTTCACTAGAAAAAGAATACTAAAAGGTTATGTACATTGCTAGATCAATCAATACTTACTATTTGAAAGCAAATCTCTAACTAAAATACAAAGTACAGATCTGCTAGTGTATGACAGTGTTTAAATGCATGTTTTCATATATAATCAGGTTAACCACTATCCCATTCTCTGCTATGTTTTGTAACTGTTAATCAGTGCCAAGTGACTTTGTGTTCCTCCAAAACATCATTCTTTCTTTCAGACCGTGCAAAGAGAGAAAATAATTATACATTTGTGCTTCTACCTCAAAGTTTTTGTACTCGTTCTGAACAACATAGGCAAAATGTTTCAAGAGAAATAGTCACCACTTGTTTTCTCTTTTACCCCTCCCTTACAACCCCTATATTTTCACAAATAAAAAATTCAAGGTATCAAGGTTAGCTGCTATTCTGAAAATAATGTTTATCTTGGCTTTGAAGGAGTTCATAACTGCTAACTTCTCTCCAACAACTCTTTTTGTGATCAGAAATCCTGTCTGAACTCAGATCAGAATCCTGTCTGAACAAAGATTGGTGAATCTTGCCTAGTTAAATTCTCCTGAAAATGAGTAAGTAGACTTTCCCTCAGTAAGGATACTAACAACATTTCTGAGCTCTGTCTAACCTCTTTCCATGCAATATAAGCTATGTTGTCTAGACTTGTTTGGAGCCTAGTGCAAATGCTGTGGATTTCAAGCGATTATTGTGCTATGAGATCAACAATGCAAGTCTGTCCTGTAGTTGGGTATCAAGATACTGCCTGTGTGCATATCTGGTGCACTTAATCATGAAGTACCCTTTTAGATTCTGCAAAAGAAAGGCAAAGGATGGATTTGCATCAATGGACCAGCTTGAGACCCTATGATTGACTGAATTCCTAAATTTTATGTCAATGTATTTTTATTTCTGGTGCACGATATCCTCATGAATAACACTTTGGATTGTCCCAGACACTTACTCAAGGACTCATTGCTGTCACTAGTCCAGGTGATCAGCATTTTTTGTGGACTTGAGTTTTGTTGGTAATTACTAGAGAAGAATGTGGACATCTCAGGTTGTAGATGTTGCTGCACAAGTAAATAAGTTATTTAGAACATTTTAAATAAATACTGGAAACTGTTTCTACAAATGCTTGAGATGACAGATGCTTTGTAAATAATTTTAAGTAATTCATAGAAATGGATTGTACATTTGCTGATGTGTCCATGTAACATGAGAGATGAGTTGTGCAGTAATCATCTGAGCAAAAAGTAGGCAGAGAATCTCCTCCTACCCAGCTGAAGCTGTTACTGTAAGCGTTTTTACTGTGAGGATTCCTGTAACCTTCCATCCTATGACTAACCAATCTGAGAGATTCCAGCTCTTGTCCTGTGTAAAATATCTCAATAAATTAAAGATTTTCTTTTCCTGCAGAAGCTCTTCTTGTTACGGTTTTTGCATTACAGTTGTAGATATTACTAGGGAGTATTTGATACAGAATGGACTAAAAATGTCATTTCCTAAAGGCACTGTAGAAAGTATAATCAATTTGTGCTTGTACTGCCTATTAAATATCATACTAAATCTACATGGAGAGCACTGCTATGCAAAAATAGTATGTTGCATAAAATCTTCAGTGCTTGCTGAAAAAACTTGAAGAGAATACTTTCTGCTGAATATAAAAATATTAAAAATTAAATTATTAATTTTTTTAGGAAAATATTCAATTCAAATTTTAAAATAAAATGTAAATACACTGTTTTGTCTTGTGTTCACTTATCAGTATAAAAATATTAAAATCTCTTTAGAAAACTAAAACAAATTATTTTGGTTTAATACCACATACCACATTTCATCACATTTTTGTTTTTCCATTGGCATAGGATCATTGAGTTTCAAAATTTTTGTTACACGCTATAAAGAATAACAGAAAATACAAGAAATGTTATTATTTGAAATGATTTTGTTCTCATTTTAAAAAGACCCGTTTGTCTCTTTTTTCTTTTTTTTTTCCCTGTTTTTTTTTTTTGTTTGTTTGTTTGTTTGTTTTTTATAAATATGGTGATCTTTTGGTGAATGTGCAGATGTGCAGAGTTGGTAAAAAATGTCTATATATCTAAAAATGTCATAGAAATCAGTCTTTGGCTTTACTGAAGCATCCTGTATTTTTAAGAATCATCTGCCTTGCTGTACCTGTGACACAGATTTAACATTAATTTTAGTCATTCATAATATTTATTGCTATGTTCTATAATAGAAAGGGTTAATGGAAATGAAATACTTTTACATAGCTGAGACAAAAATGCTTCCCCAATTTCAAACCCTTTGATGAACAACATTCAAAATCTTGTTCTGTAAATAATTCTAACCAGCAAATTCTGAGAAGGAGTAAATGGCAGGATGTTGAAAATTTGCAAGTAGATTCTGCATATTAGCAGAATTAACAAGTATATACTGACTGGCACTAGTGTAAGTGTGCTTATCACACAGCATTATAGAGGAACAAGAAATTTTGCAGGCTTATGCATGAGTGCAAAGTAAGTCTCCACTAAGGTTTTATTTAGCTCAGAACTAAATTCTAAAACAAGATAAAAATGAAAAGCAAAGGAAGAGTTCTTTATTGACAGTAAGTAATAAAAGTAACCTCTCTCTCCCACTCTCTTTTTTTTTTTTTTTTTTTTTTAAATAACATACTGGAATTTGTACTTATGAGATTCCTATTTCACCATTTGAGGAAAGAGGTAAATCACGGCAATGTCATATTTCATGCCACAAGAGTACAAAAAATAACACTTTTCCTGCTCTTTTAAATGTGCATTTAGACCAGTACAGAAACAATTTTTATGATCCCACACACTGAGGCTAAAAAGACTTTCTCTCCAACATGCTTGACCTAACGGAGGAAATGAAAAATGGTCTCTAGCTTATCTCTAGTTGCCTGCCTAGCATACTAATACTCAACCTGGAAAAATGGTAAAACTTAAAATATGAATGAAAATCACTCTGCGGTATGAAAAAGAGAGAGTAATTCAGTACACCATAACCAGCAATTCTGCAATGGACAATCATCAGTAGCAATTGTAATAGGAAATGAGTTCTTGAACTGACAGTTTGATAGGTTAAAAGCTTCTCAACTCTTTCTGAAACTTTAAAGCCTGAAAAAGAGAACATTACCTTCATTCTGTTTTACTTTCTAATAATCCTTCTTCTTCAGTAGTGTAGACTAATTGTTCTCAGACCCACTATTTATACATCTATGTCATTGTTAATTGTCCTACAAAACACAGAAACTCTCCAGTGATCATTTAACCGCTTTCCAGTTCCAAGCAACACATATAAGTTTGTGTTTACATTATTCATCTCAGATTTAATTTAGGTTCTGCAAAACCTTAAGAAGCAGACATCTTTAAAAAAGAAATTTGTTAATTGAATCTAGTAGACTACATTTATATGTAAAGTAATGCATATAAAAGCAACGCATTGACCAAGAAAGGTATAGAAATGCATTCTAAGAAAAGAAAAACGTAACAAAATATGTTTTCCAGAGTACCTGAAGACTAGCACAGAACAGATATGTGGGCAACTTCTATTCGGAAATTCTACTTTGATCTTATTAGGACTGCTAAGTTTTCTATTACGGTTTTCAAAAACATGGATTGCTGTAAGCAATGCTTATGAGTAATATAACAACACCTCTTACCTTTCTTGATTTGTGTCAGTGGATGTGTGTCAGGCCATGATGAGTTATCCAAAAAGCTCAGAATCATATAATCAAAAAATTATTTATGTTGGAAGACACTTCTAAAGGTCATTTAGAACAACCTCACCAGCATTGTCAGGGACATCTCTCATCACATCTGTCTGCACACTTCAAGAAAAGGGTCATCCACAACTTTCCTGGGCAGTTTGTTGTAGTGACTCATCATTCTCAGAATAAGCAATTTTCTCTTAAAGTCTAATCTAAATCTATTCAATTTCAATTAAAACTGTTATACCTTGCCTCAACACTGAACACCTTTGTAAAAAGTCTCCCTCCATATTTCTTATAAGCCCCCACTAAGCACTGAAAGTCTTCAGTAAGATCTGACTGAAGCCTCCTGTTTTCTAAGCTAAAAACCACCACTCTCAGCGTCTCTTTGTAGGCAAGGTATTCCAGCCCTCTCATTATTTTTGTAGCCTTCCTCTCAACCCACTTTAGCAGGCCCACATGTGTCTTCTGCTGGGGTGCCAAATCTGAACATAATTCTCCAGATAGAATTTTATGACAGCAGAGTAGAGGGGGATAATCATGTCCTTTGACTTTCTGGCCATATTTTTTATATAGCTCAGGATACCACTTGTTTTCTGGGATGCAGGAGTGCATCCCTGTCACATACTCAGCTTTTCATCCACTGCTACACCTAGATCATTCTCCACAAGTCTGCTCTTGATGTGTTAATTTCCTATTCTGGTATGGATGTTTGAAATTGACATGACCCACATTAAGCACCTTGAATTTAGACATGCTGACCTTCATGAGGTTAATATGGACCTGTTTCACAAGCCTGTCCAGATCACTCTGGACGGCATTCCTTCCTTCTATCATGTCAGCTATGCCACTCAGCTTAATGTCATCTGCAGGCTCACTAAGGCTCCATTCTTTACCCATTCCTGCAGAAACAATTGAGATTCCTGTGAATTCAGTACAGCATGAATATTTCCTAATTACTCCAGAATTTTGGTACACAGCTTGATAACACTGGAGTAAGTTTAGCACTGAATTATCAAGGAAATATGAATAAATCCATAGATACATTTTAAAGAGTTTAAGTAATCATTTTGAGCTTTGATTCCTACAGGAAGATCTCATTATTTAGTGAATGCAGATTGGGAAGGAGAACAGAATTATTTTTCAGATTTTATTGACAGCAAAATTGTTGAGTTAATGCTCATAAAACAATCTGAAAATTCAATGTGTCTTGTTTTTATTTATAGTCAGTCAATTTTTCATCACTGGGAAAACACTCATTGCTTTGTCCCTTACTTATGCAATCTGTGAGTGAGCATTCCTGAAGATAACAAAGAGATGCACAATTCAGGCCTTTGTATTTGTTATCAGTTGATAGAAAAGTTTACAACATGAACATAGAGTGGATTTTTTTGAAAAAGCTGAAGCATGCAGTGACTTCTTGACTTCATGCTGCCATTATTAGATCAATGGGCATACTATATTTTCAGTTTTCTTGGTCAAATTTTCTTCCAAATGTTGTTGAAATCTCTTCTTTCTACATAGTATTTAAATTCTCATAATTTTTCCATCTAAATGAAATAGACTTCAGGGATTTTCTTTTTTAAGGCTCTTCTCCCATTAATTCAATTTTACCTTTTCTTTTGAATGGCCATTTACAAATGCTCTTCCTTCAGTCCTGTTCTTTATGGCACACTGTTAGAGCACAGGAAGAAATGGTAGCGGCATCCCTTTGGCTCATTTAATCATTCTAAGTGTAATAGACAATAATGACAAAAAACTACACAATTCTGAGAAGCCAAAGGGAGAAAAGAAAACTAACTATCAGATGCACTATTTGTGTCTTAATCATTGTCGACAAGCTGAAAAACTGTGAAATAAAGTGTTCTTTACAAGGTATAGATGTGACTGAAAATTTAATAGGATCATTCATTCGTTAGGATCTTATCTGAGATCTATTAGAAATAATAGGTAGACTGCCCAGTCTTTGCACTGAGCCCTAAACATTATCTAAACATTATTTGAATTCATATGTTATGATAATGCTAGCTGCCTTATGAACCCTGTTCATATTCTCACTTATCCACAGCATATTAAATGAAAAATAATATCTGCTTTAAAAAATGAAAATCATACAAAACAGGAGGCCCTCTGTCCCCCATAAAAGCTGCTTAACCATTATAATCAAATGCTAAGACTAGCACAGATTCAGGATTAATAATATATATATATATATTTCTACACTATATTTACCATGTCATGAGCTTGCTGTGTATTCATTTTGCCATGGGATTACTCAAGTGTGTAAGAGCTCAACAAAGGGAGTCAACATTATCAAACCATATGAATAACGATTAATCTGAACAAGACCTGAAAAATCAAATCCTAAGAAAGCATAAATGAGCGTATGCCAACTGATGGCACAAAAATACCGTATTTTTACCCTGCATGAATCTGTTTGCTGTTCTCTGTGTGTAACGCGGTCAATATTAAATAAACAACTAGAATTTTGAAGGTATTTATTGTTACCAATACTAGCAATAACTATCTTTGAAAAAGTCAATAAACAAAGTGGAGAAATAAAAAAACATACCTGTCACATTTTGATACAGTCCTTAGACAAGCGTTCTGTAAAAGAAAAAGGGAACCTTTGGCTACAGTGAAACTTTGGATCTGCAGATGAGATTTCCATAAGAACTCATCACATTCCCAAAATTTCTCCTTAAATATATTGGAATTCCTTGATTCTTCTTTGACTTTATAAATAAAGTGACTAATATTTCAGCATTATAATCAAAGAGCATGCTATTAGAGTTTTCTGATGGCACAAAATGAGCAGGCATTTCAATAAGGAGAAATAGCAGAATATCTAATGGAGGAAACTGAATACTCCTGAGAACTCAAGTAATAGAAGTGGAACTAAATGCAATGGGGCAATGAATAAAACCACATATTTAGTCCTTAGCTTGCTTCTGCTCCAAAGGAAAGAAAGAGATTCATTAGCTGGAAATGGAGGACAGGAAAGCAATCAAAATGAAAAAGCTGATCCTTCAGCAGTCAGTATAGATGATGTTAATATACAGTAGAAGAGGTATTTCCTGTACAGATAGGAAGGCATTAATGAAATTATGCTTGCTATTACTAATAACTTACGTAGGGTATGATTTTGTTCAACCCAATTTGAGAAAGACATATTTAGACTACAAAGCTGTTAAGAGCAGAAAAATAAAAATTAGGGAGACAAAGAGAAGGAATATTTTCAGTCATAAGTGGAAACTGAAGGAAAATGGCTGTTTTAAGCAGCAAAATGAAGATCAATGTATGGTGGATAGTTGCCTAAGAGTACATGCAAGAGCATGGGCACATGGAAGGAGAAGCTCTACATATGGGAGAAGATAATCTTGTAGAGGCCCTTCAGTATCTAAAGTGAGCCTATAAGAAACCTGAGAAGGGGCTATTTATTGAGGGCTGTAATGACAGACTAAGGTGTGGCTCTAAGGTGTGGAACTAAGTGTTCCAGACCAGGTTGGCTGAGATTTTGGTCAAATTGATCTAGAGGAAAGTATTACCACTCATATTGGTGTCCTGAAACTAGGGAATCTCTATGGCTATTTTCCATATACCGTGGGCAATTCGTTTAACAACCTCACCATTATCATCAACATTTAGAGAAGAATTAGAATCATTCAATTTGCCACAGACACCACTCGGTGATACCTCAGGAGTGGTGACACGAATATTACATGATGACATGAGACAACCATACAATTTGGCAATGACCATACATTTAACAATAACCAATAATAATAAACAAATAAGTAAAACAAACAGGTATTTGTGTCAGCTGCTTTCCCCACCCAGGAACTCCCAGTGTAAGCCAGGATCCAGATGGGAATTCTTCAGTAGAGGTTGTGATGTTTATGAATAGCCATACAATATTACACTTCAGTTAATTCACTAGAAGTGTATCTAGTGTAATTTGACAATATGTGGACTTGCTATGTGTCAATGGTTTACAGGCTGGTTCGGCCCGGTTCTGTGATGAGCAGGGCAGAGGGATCCGCAGATCTGCGTCTCCAGAGAAAAAGGAAACGGGGGACCTCAAAATAATTAAAAACAGCGGCACTGATCTGAGGAGAAACAAACTAATTTACTAAATATAGTATCGGAATGCAAGATAACACACTATAATACAATATAATCAGAACTGAAACTATTAAAGCAAATATAATGAGAGAGAGAATGTCCGAAAGGTGGATAGGCCTCACCACAATGTTGAGGTGAGATGTGCAGTCCAGTTGAGCAGCAGGGAGACGGGAGCAGCGCCCACGACGAAGGGCAGGTGAGAAAAATCACATCAGGTGACCTTGCCAGGAGTTAAACCTCCTCTCCCTGACCTCAAGGTCCCCTGGGGAATGTAGTTCTTCTTCTCTTCAGGGCAGGTACCCAGGACTTGAGCATTGACAGTTAAAGTCCCAGTGCCCCACATGATGTTATGATGTGGAATACCGAAAGCCAAAAATCACAAAACCATGACACTATGTAATGTTTTCTAAGATGATTTAGTGTCTTGAAAACTTTACACTTGAGCATTTCCAAAGCAATTCAAATGCTGAGATATATAAATATTAGTTTGGCAAGTTCAAGTATTGTTACAGTCCACAGAACTTTTCACAGGATAGTGCGTGCAGGATACCCCCACAGTACAAATCATCAAAGAGGGTAATCCCAGAAACATACACATCTCTTATTAAAACTTAGACACTTTCCAACAACCATGTTTTGGATGGAACTCCTGGACTGGTGTGACACTGAAAAGCATCAGTGCAAAAGGCTTTCTGATAGAATTCTTTTGTGACCACATCTAACAGATATTAGATGGGTCCCTTGATTCATTTTCCAGTTTGTTAGGAATTTGGAAACACTGTGGAGGAGTTACATGCAAATCATAATCAGTTTGGTAAAAAAGGGGTGGAAGAAAGGGTTGAAAGAAATGGTATCACTGTGCAGGGAGTACCAGTAAGCCAGGATGTAAAAACCTGTAAAAAAAACATGCAAAAAACCCTGAACCCAGTTGTGAAGTTTAACAGATCCAAGGACTGATATCAATCACCGCCCATACCCATAACAACACAAAACATAACACTATTGCAACCAAAAAATGTAATCAAGAGGTACATTCAGTGTTTTAGCATGATCAAATCTTCAGTATTTCTGTCACAAAATACAAATTGTTAAAATCAGCTATTAGCCTTTTTGTGTTCTGTCAAGGTCCCACAGGGATCTTCTGTGAAATAAAACAAGACACCGACTCGCCCTTTTTGGGCTTTGTTAATATGGTTAAAAAGTGAGGGGACAATCCAGCAAGTGTTGATTTCATATTCCTTTTTCGGGATGTCTTTAGCCTTCCAAGCATATTTGTTAAGGGATCCTGTTAAGGTTAGGGAAACTGGCCTCAGGTTAGCTGAGTCAGTCAACACGGTCTGGCTAGGGAGGTAAGAGTGTTTCCCTGGCTTATCAGCCACTGGATCCTGACTCACAGGGATAACTGCCAAGAGTGGTAAGGCCTTTGGACAGAAGGTGTCAAATGGAGGATCTTGTTTCCTTTTGTTGTGAGTTTTCTAATGCTTCCACCCTTCACCGCCCCCACCCCGCTCACTTGGGAGGGGCGAAGACATCAGTTTTCTAATGGCTTGGATAGCCATTCAAGTTCCCTGGGAGAGACCCTCAGACCTGGGGTTTTGCTTTCCTCAAGATTCTGGAGCTTTTGTTCTGGCCACCAGTTAACTAATTTCTCTAACCTGACAGTGGGTAATCCATTCATCAGATCCCGTGGAACACCATTTTGCCAGCCCAGTAACCAGAGACAACTATGTTTATGATCAATATTTTGCCTACCTGTTTTTACTGACAATGAGATCCTTCCAGTCCCACTGAGCTTTGGGCTAGGTGGCCTGGGGGCAAGGCTGACTGCTGCAAGTCTTACTTCACTTGGCTCAAATTAAGTGGAGGAAGAAATCACTGGCCCATATTTTCTTCCATAGTTAATTAACACTTGGGCAACCTCCCCCCACGTCCATACTTTATTTCCTGACTGCAGATGGTTGGGGGTTACAGTTCCTTCTAACACTAGCTGGGTTCTCTCTCCCTGAGACATTACTTGTATTTTTTCTTGCAGCTGTATACCTATAGGTTTTAACAACTCTGGAAGCCCCCTAATTAAAGCAGTCATTCTCTCAGGATCAACAGGCATCATCATAGGTGACTCATGGTGTGGCTGCAGCTTTCTATCATACATCATTTGGAGACAAGCAGCCTTTTGAACACTCTCTTCTAATTGATCAGTTGTTCCAATAATGGCAAGAGGGTCTCCCCTTTCTAACGGGTTGAGACCACCTGCCAGTAGGCAGCCCTTTGTGTTAATGACCAGGGAGCATGACTGTTGCCAGTAGTTAAAAATACTCCTGGTCCCCAGTAACCTTCTGTCTCCTTTTCTGTTAGCAGAATCTGTTCTCCACCAGTGAGGCTAACCCTCCACACATACTCTGTCTCTGATTCCTTTGGAGAGCAGCTAAAATCTTTCTTCAATTTTGCTAGTTCAGTGGCTGAGAAGGGAATTTCCTTAACATTCATTTGAGGATTTAGATCCTCGCTGTTATCTAAAGTGTATTCAGTTTTTATCAAAGGATGCAATGGAGCTATTGGGGTTTTTAATTTGTCTAGCCTTTCCATCGTTCCTGGTAGTTCTACCTGAGGAAAAGTTTTTTCTCAAGGCAAACTATGGATGACAGTATCACTGGCATGCTTACACATTAACAGTTCCTTAAAAGCCATTTGCAACAAAGCTGAATTACGTTTCTTTCTAATTGTTGCTCAAGGTTCACTATTCGATTCTGCAGAATTTTTAACCAATTCTTGTGTCAGTTTAACCGATCCCTGCAGTGCTTGTATAGTTTGGGTTTCTGCCAAATGCTTTTCATCTCGGAAATCCATGGCTGCTTTTAAAGTAGCCCCGAGTACGGCACAAATAAAGGACTTTCCTTTTCCAGCTCGAATACGAGCATTCTTTTGCAGGATACTAATACGGTCCGAAACACTCTGCAACTTATACCAGTTCTGTTGTGCCCAATCCATACCTGATAAAGAAAATTGAGCACCATGTTTTTCTAGAAGATCAAATAATACATCTTCACTTTTCATGGTGGCAATGCTGTCACTCATTTTTTCAATACAATGAAAGACCAACACTAAGGGAGGTGGAGGTGTACGTATTCAAAAGCTCAACTGACTCCTTATTTCCTCAGGGAAGCAGACACTTTTCAAATGCAAATGCTCAAAGCACTCTTCCCTTTCTCTGAGGGGAGCACAAAAAGGTCCAAATTTCACACTTAAGTTACAAGATACTTAAATCACAAAATTCAGAGAGGTCTTCCCGAGGAGGCACACACGTATTCAAAATTAATTCATACTTCCCTGAGAAGTATACACATAAATTGCAAAGTTTCAGAATACGGAGCGGTCTTCTTGGAGAAGGACTCACGTCTAAGTTTTCAAAAAATATCGCTCCATGCAACTCCAGGAGGTGCATACAAAGAAAGTTTCAGACTACATCTGGAAGGACAACACTCTCACGGTAGGTATCCTGCTGACTATGCCATTAAATAAATGTCTCGCTCAAATTTATAGGAGGGAGAGCAGGTTGTTTTATTGACTATATACCCGGCATGAGATTAAGAAACAACGGTTCAAATGTTGGTCTGATCAGTTTATTACAGATCTTAATCAGGGAAATGGGGAAGGGGAGGACGGATAATATTATGAATTAGGGTAATGGGGAAGGGAAGGAGGGCGATAGAAAAGATAGAAAATAAGAAGCATGGAGTCTTTCTAGGAAGCAAGAGGAAGATAGTCACCACCATGGATCCAGCGTGGTTCGTAGTTCAGTCTTTGATCTTCAGTAGTGGTGGATTGTCAGGCATTGTTCTGTTGATGACGACGAGAACCACGACGATGACGAGGATGACAACCATGTTGATGATGGCCCCTTTTCAATGCTTTCAAAGTGGTCGAGTCAGCTGTCTTTGGAGTGACAGCTCAAATCCAAGGTGGTTGAGTCAGTTCTCCTTGTGGTGGCAGCTTCTGGCTCTGGGACCTCAGCAGGAAATTCCTTTGTTCCTATCTTCCCGGCCTTGCCAGCAGATAAGAGGAAGCAGGGAGGCACCAACTTCTATCTTGCCTTCGCAGGATACAATGGCATCACCCCCGGCTTCCCATACCAAGCTGGAGCAGTTTTAGTCACAGGCCAGATCTTCTGCCAGTGAACACTCCTGAGCACTCTCTTCTGCTTTTCTACAGAGCAAGCAGCTCTTTCAAATGTTCCCAAAGCAATATCCATTGTCACACGGTTAGCACCCATCAGCTGCCTCCTTGACAAATCACTCAGAGTCTTATCACAAGAAAAACCTCAGGAAGCAAGCTTTGAGCCAAAAAACAAAGAAGGATTCTCACACCACCCCGTGGCTCAAAGATTGCTTGAAATGAAGCATAAGTGACCCTCCACGGTGGTGAGGAAAAGAAAAGGAAGAAAATGAAGATAGCAAACAAGCAAGAGGGAAAGAGGAAGGTGAGAAGAGTAGATAATTGTTACACAATTACTACAAAACATTTCTTGGGCTTGGTTATAAATGTTGCCATGATCTGTTGGACTTGTCCATCATTAGTTGAAGTGTTTACAAAGTCCATGGAAGATACAACACGTTGTATAAGTTGAATAAAACATGGAATCATACAAGGAACAAACATAAGAGTTGCAACAACACACAGTAGATAAAATAGGAGACGTTTGACCCATGTGCCACCTGGAAGCCAGGAAGAGAAATCAAAGTCAAGGCCTTTCCAGGTTTGGACAGGAACATGGGCTATTTTCCATATACCGTGGGCAATTCGTTTAACAACTTTACCATTATCAAAAATCAAAGAAGGATTCTCACATATGGTCACTTCCAACCCATGCCATTTTATGATTCTGTGGTTCTGTAAGTGAGTGTGAGTGAATGAAAAGATCAGAAAGCTGGAAGCAGGAAACAGATTCCAGTGAAGGAGTGACATTCTGTAGTACAATTATACTGTTATACTGTAGTACAATTATACTACTAATTCTGTAGTACTATTATACTGTATAGAGTATAACTCTATAACAGTTATACTGTTATAGAGCTGGTTCATTTTTGTTGTGCAAGGGGATTGCATGTAACTCTTCTTTTATTTGATCTGCATTATGACTTTGTTATTCTTGCTATATGAACTTATGTGGTGAAGGACACTAAAGAAGCAGAATCTTACTAGTAAATCACCCTCTGGGGCACTGAATAGCTAGCAATAAACTATTATTGTTCTTTTCTGTAGTGCTCTTGAACATAAATATCTCTGAATGTCTTATACATACAGCTTAAATGTACAGGTTCACTTCTTGTGTACAGCTGCATCCACAATCAATATCTTAACTATGATATTGTCAGTGGTTTACGGGCTGGTTCTGTGACTAGCGGGGTGGAGGGATTTCACAAAATCCACACCTCTGGAAAAGAGAAACAGGGGACCCAAAAATAATTAAAAACAGCAGCAACAATATGAGGATAAACAAATTTACTAAATATAGTATTGGAATGCAAAATAACACAGTATAATACAATATTAGAATTGAAGCTAATAAATCAAATATAATGAGAGAGAGAATGTCCAACAAGTGGAAAGGCCTCACCATAACACTGAGGTGAGATGCGCAGTCTGGTTGAGCAGCAGGGAGATGAAGAAGAGCCAACGAAGAAGAGCGCATCAGGTGGCCTTGCCAGGAGTTCTATCTCCTCTCTGACTGCAAAGCCCCCCGGGGTATGTAGTTTTTCTTCTCTTTTGGACAGGTACCCAGAACTGGAGCATGAACAGTTAAGCTCCCAGTGCACTACATGATGTTATGACGTGGAATACTGATAAAAATCATAAAATCATGACAGGTATTTATGCCCGTGAAGATGTAGTACATTCAAATAAGGGTTTGGCACAGGTTAATCCACAGAACAAACTGATCTTTCTTAGAATTATCTTCTCAGTCACATCATAGAGTTATGAAATCATATAACGGTTTGGGTTGGAAGGGATATTGAAGATCAACTAGTTCTAATTCCCTGCTATAGGCAAGGACACCTCCCACAAGACCAGGCTGCTCAAAACCCTATGTGGCCTGGCCTTGAATGCTTCCAGAGGGGAGTACCCACAACCTCACTGGGCCATCTGTTTCAGTACCTCACTCTTCTCGCAGTAAATAATTTCTTCCTAACATCTAGTCTAAATATACTCTCATCCCTTTGTACTGTTACATTTATTAAAATTCTGCGTAATGTTAGCTAAAGGAATTCCAGTTAGTTTTAACTACCTCACTGTTAAGCATACTTGTTAACATTACATCTTTCCAGTTCAAGAGTGAAAAATCACTGCATGAACTTAGTATTGTTTTAAATCTGATGTATGAAATAAAGTTAGTTAATAATTTTCTATTATCTATTTTATGCAGCTATTTTCTGTAGTGTATAGCATCCATATAGACATCCAGTGTCTCTTTGATGTCTCTTTGATGGGTTAAGGTCAAATTATGAAGGCCATTCTCATGAGGAACATCCTACTACATTCATCATGTTCCAACACAACACAGATTATCCATATGAAATGCATGCTATCAGATTTGCTTTTGAGGCAGTGATTAAAATATTCTTTTATTATCAAACTAAAAGCAAGAAAGCTATCAAGAGCTAGCTTCAATAGAATAAAAATGGAAATATCTACACTGCTTCTGTAGCTTGTATCTTGAGTTTCATTCAGGAATCTTGAGTCCAGAGGCATGAAAAGACAGAATAAAAGAGGAAGCCTAGCAGAATGTTCTGGAAAAGAAAAGGTTGTAGTCCTTCATAACGTACTTTTTCTTTTTTTTCTTTAATTCAATACTGAGACTGAGTTGTATGTAGTTTGGACGCTTTGTTAATGGTACTCAAAAGTAGCATGTATGTCTTGTTACAGAAATGTAAGGACACCCATGTGATAATCAGACACAGGGAAACGGGGAATGAAAAATGTAGCCAGTTGGCCAAGATCAAATTGGAGTTTTGCAAGCATGAATATACATGTAAATTTCATTTTTAAATGAAAAGTTGGAAGAAATGTAGTATGACTCACAAAACCAATTGTTATTTTCTTGTGTGTAAATCCTCAGTCTTATTTTTAATACCTGTAACT
Organism: Lagopus muta; assembly: GCF_023343835.1. Taxonomy (NCBI): domain Eukaryota; kingdom Metazoa; phylum Chordata; class Aves; order Galliformes; family Phasianidae; genus Lagopus; species Lagopus muta. The sequence goes on from NC_064472.1 coordinate 29,170,271, forward strand.
GTTCATTTAAGTATTGCTTTCAGTGCCCAGTCCAAAGGCAGTAGAAAGATCTATTTTGGTGTCTATATTAAAATGTCTGAAATATACAAATGACTTTATTTCAAAACTGCTGTATAGTTTTCATTTCCTTATATTGTTTTTAAAAGCTGGGATTCATGAACACTGAGCATGAACATGAATTAATCCCATGCCTCCACGTGCTAATTTACTCTGATTTGACCAAAGATAATGCTTGCAGTGAAAACAATCCTCTTAACTTATAAAAAAAGAAAGCAAACCCTGCAGTTGTCATTGCTGAAGTTTTGTGCACCTTTGTTCAGTCACTGAAGCATGACTGTGTCCACTAAGTGGTATTCAGTGAATTACTGCCATGATTATTTACACATGAACTGCAGTTAAATTGTTGGTTAATGTTTTGGTACCATGGCATGATGGAAACAAGTTAAAAAGAATCAACAGTCATTCACTATGTAGCTGTCCATATGACCTCTATATTTTGAATTCGTAGATTGGAAGAGAGGAAGAAGTTACTATGCAAACAATAAGACAACCTCAGATATATGGAGATGCAGGTTGTTAAGGGAGGATGCTTCAATATTCCACTGCAGACTAAGTTGTTTATTTGGCCTCAGGAGAGGAGAGGTTAAGAATGAGAGGGTTACAAAATATATTTTGCACTGTGTGGTGCAAAGTGTTGGGCAACAGTGCAATTTGTCTGTGAATAAAGAAAATAATAATTTTAATTCCAAAATCTTCTAAGATTAATCAGATAACACTAACTAGTCAAAACTGGGCTACTATATGATCAGGTATGAATGGTAAAAAGCAGCTTGTAATCCCAAGTTACACTGAGTCCTGTACAGTCACCACATTGTCTACATTATCTCTTCATGCCATAGAAGGCTCACATGGAAGCATCTACTTAAAAGTTTTCTGTGGTAAATGTTATTTAAACTGTCTGGGTATCTAATTATTTACTGTTCCACGTCTTTGTGTTAGTTACAGTGCTCAAGCAAAGGATAAAGAAGCAAAAGAAGCATAGTAATACAGCAGAAATAACTGTCTTGATGTGCTGAATCTTTTGTCTCTCCATGTTGATTTTGTCTCTTTCTGAGCCCTCTGTAACCTAAAAATAGGTTCAGTTAGTAAAAGTATATTTAATGCACATAAAGGTAGATGTGCATTTTGCTATTAAAAATAATATTTATTTTAGTGTAAAGGAAATGTTTGCATTCTTTTCAACACTTTATGATTTTATGATCCATGGTATATTGGAGGAACAATAATATTTGTCACTTCTGATTAGTCTTCTACCATAAAGCAACTCATTCAAATAATTACAGAAAAAAGGCCCTACGAAGGGAGCTGTAACACTTTTATCTGTGTGAGAAGTTTTCTACTCTGTAACCACAGGAAAAAGCTGATGATACAACGATACAATGAACAAAATGAAAACAAAACCGGAATTTGTTTGAAATCCAAATTAAAATATAGCATTAATGTACAGGGTGACTGGATATCACATTTACACATTTTTCTACTGCATTCTTCCACTTTTCCTCAAGATGAGATTTCACTTCCTTTAATCAAACTATATGCATTTCACATTTAGTTTTATAATTTTGTGGTTTTGGTAGGTAAATAAAGAACAAAATAAGACAAAATCAACAAAAAACATAGCTGTCTCTTAACATATTCAACACGTTTTTCCATTTGTTCTCTCCTAAATGCACAAAGATATCTCATCTGTGCAGCTTCCTTGATGCTTTGAAATATTTCAAGAAAGAAATCTTTAATGAAAGGAATGCAATGGCAAAATTTGCTGTGCTTTGAGAACACATAATAACTTTTCAGTTTTACTGGCTTTAACTGGCTCTCTTTTTTTGGTAGAAAGTGAGCAATTTAGTGAGATAGACTTCCTCACAGTGTGATTTATCAGTTTAGAGTGACAAATAAGATTTTTTTTTGTTGTTGGCAATGTTGATTTTTGTTTGTTTTTGTCAAATTTATCTCCTGTTCTGTTAAATATGTGACATGAGGACTGGTCATCATTTGTGCACATTCCTCTTGTGGTTGTTTACTCATAAATAGTGGCAAATCAAGTTAATGAGAGTTTGACCTCAGTATTCAGTGAAAACGAAAATGACAAGTGTAGAGGAGAGGTTTGTTTATGAACTAGATCAGTGCGCTTTCCTCAGTAGATTGCACCACATAGAGCAGAAAGGGAGACTGAAAGTGGAAAAATCAAAACATGGATTTTTGTTTCCTGGAAATCCCACCATTGTGTTTTTATAGCAGCATAATAACAATTGTTTCTGATTTGCATCATTCAGAATTACGACTATGCTTTTCCATTAGAAGTCTCTTTTTTTTCTATTTTCTAAATGCAGAAGAAGCTCTGATGTCTCTAAATTGTTGCATGAACTGCAGTGTTCTATTCCATAGCTAAATTTCATTGCATATATCTTCTTGTTGTTAGCACAGGGCCTATCAGCATTGCACTGCATTGCATTCACATTAACAATTATAGAGGTAGAAATATTTATTCATGTGTATTGGCTCTGTCACATTTCCAATGGACTCAGTTGCTTAAATCATCTTTCCCTCTAAATCTTTGTCACAGTTAACTCTAATTTTGATTCCTTTTTGCTCAGCTAAGAGGCAGAGTGCTTCATCTGCACTTGGGAGAAAAGGATTGATGGAAATCCTTTCCCTCTTATCTGTTTTGTGCTAGTTTACAGGCTCGGTGTTCTCCATTCACAAAGCGAGAGGACTGAAAACGAGCAATGATCTTAGCTGTGTTTTCATACTGTAACTCCATTTGTCTCATCAGAACTCCATAGCTTTATGGTGATGTGATAGATTGGACATACTACTGCTGTGTGAGGTCCAAAAGCCAGCTGTTTCTGAGATCTCATCTGTCTGCTCTGGGAGTTAGAATGAGCTGAGTGCTCTTTATTTTACTGGAGAAGCATGTCACTAAGATTCTGCTTTTGCATTGAGTAAATCAGGCTCACTTAAAGTGTTTCTCCTCAGCTCCACTACCTTCTCCCTTAGAGAAACATCTGAAAAGTGGAAATATGCTTTTACTTATTCTGTCATCTCATTCCTATTTCCATACCTCTAGAAGAAGAGAAAGGTACCCCACAAAACACTTCCTACTAAACTCAAGACCTGTAATCTCAGACCCCTCCTCATATTTCCATTCTTCGATAAAAATGTGAGGAGAATTTATAAATACCCTGTTGCTTTCAGAAAAATAGGTAGGCATTCCTTAAACGATTGAACAAAATGATTTTGACAGAATTAATTGCAGTTTGGAAGCAGCAGTATGGTTGATATTTCTGTATATATCAATAAAAACTACTTTTTTCCCTATCCAATTAGGAGAAATGTGAATATATTCTTTACAGCGCAATTTTTTTCTTATTTCTTCTGTCTATCTTTATAGATATTACGCTCGCTTATATTGTGATAAATACAAGACCATGAGTTCCATGAGGAATCCGCTGCATCTCTGCTTCTTCTTCCTTGTCAATCCTGGACTACTTATATAATAAGTTAAATCATTCAAACAAAACAGAAAAAAAGGATTTCATGGCATAAGAATGTTTATGTGGAAAAAAGTAAAATGTATAGACAGTGGCGTAGAAAGAAAGAACCCAGATGTACTAGTCAGCTTTGAAAAACTGAATACAAGACCTCAAGAAATTATACTTTGAAAAGGCAAGTATGGGAAAGATTTTATTAGTTGTACTTCATCCCTTGGTTAAATACTTGCCTAATCTTTATGATGATTATGATGATTTTCTGCCTTATCAAATAGCATGTTCTTAAAAGAATGTGAACTAGGAAAGGGCAAATCATTAAAAAGCTTCCTCTTTACACTATAGTAGTTAAAGGCAAACCAATCAGGAAATTAAACTTCTTCACAGAGCTGGAAAACATCTATCCATATCCTAAAAACTAAGTAAAATTTGGTGTTGTTGTTGCTGGAAAATGCCAGTGCTATTTTCAGTTTCATAGCAACAGCAGTGAGTAAACATCCCAATTCAGACATACATGGTTATGTTCAGTTCATCTTTAACTGAAACTCTTTAATAAGCCACTTGGCACTAAGAGGCTTTTCTAAGCTCCCAACTGACTCTTGAATTAGCACAGCTGACCCTGCTGTACTTAGCAGTTTGCATACTAACTAGGTGATCAATTTTCTTTTATTTTAATGCTTAAAAATGTGTTGTCCTGCTGCAGTGTACTCTTGTTCATAGTCTTTCATGAATAATTAGCAATCAAAAAGGAAAGGTAGTAGCTTTTTTCAAAGCAACTTCCTCAACTTCCATTAATCATCTGTGATTAATTGCAAAATCTCCAGGGCTACCATCATTCTTTGAAGCTCCATTTACTATGGCTGAACATGCCAGCGACAGCACTGACATGACCATTCTGAAAATATTTGATCTGCTTTTTGTACTACATTTTCTTTCACATAGTACACATATACCCACACTAACTGACATGCACAAAGATTCCCCCTGTACAACGCAAAATGAAGATACAAGAAACTACACAGAAGATGCTGGTACAATAACAATTATAGCACAGCACACATTGGAAGTGTTTTGCAAACATTAATCAACTGATCTTCACAACACCATTACAAGATGGCTGATTATGTGTTATTATTACAATTTCATAGCCAGTGAGAGTCAGGCATGCAGAGCCCTGATCCTATTCTGAGCACTAACATATATTTTGCAATATAGAGGGAATTATGGGAGAATGAAGTTTTTGGAAAAGACCTGACTGCAGGATCTGCATGTAAATGTTTGGTAAATGCTTATATTTAATAATAAGTGCACACACTCTTAATCTCCTGTTAAAGTGTATGCTGTCTCTCAGCAGAGGTGGCTATTTCTATCAGATTGTAAAATATGAATCAACCTCTTTTGAACAGAGTGTCATTAAATAATTTTCTGTTGAAGTGGGAACTTGGAAGTTCCTGTCACTATTGTCATTTGCTCACTGAGCCATGCCACTTCATTTATCTGGCAAAGTTTAGGTAAAAAGGAGGCTGCAGAGGTAACTTCTACAAGAGGAGTCCACAAACTTCCTCATGTCAGACCAGAGCCGTTCCAGACAATTCAAATGCCAAACCTGAGCCAGTGATCAATGCCTCTGTAAGAGCAGATTTAAGAAAGGGAAAAATCTGCTGCACAAAACCAGATGGGAGAGAGAGAGTGAGAAACAGAGAAACAGCCCTGCAGCCACCAAGATCAGTGCTGCAGGAGTGCAAGAGGTGTTTCAGGCATAGAATAGAAGCTCTCTGCAGCCCAGGAGAGGCCCATGGTCTCCCCCTACAGCTCATAGGCTCTGGGTGAAGCAAATCTCCATATGCAGCCATGGAGGATCCCCTGCAGGAGCACCCCAGGCTGGAGCTGCAGCCCAAGGTGAGCAGCCTGCAGTGGGGCAGGAGGGCTGGGGGACCTGCTGTTCTTGGGGTCCATGTGGAGGAATACCTGAACGGTGGATCCTGTGGTACAGAGCTGTACTGGAGCTGTGTCTCTCTGTGGAGAGAGCTGCAGTCTGTGGGAAGCCCACGCAGATAGATCATTGCAGGAAGAACAGCATCCCATGGGAGGGACCTCTTGTGGGCAACAACAGAGTTACCATGGAGGACTGACAGAGATGTAGTGTCATGGATTGGCAGAAGCCCCCATTCCCTGTTGGAGGGCAGGTGTTTTTAGTTTGCTCTTGGTTCTCATTGCTCTACTCTGCTAATAACAGGCAATAAATTATATGAATGTCCCTATGCTGAGTCTGCTTCTCCATAACAGTAGCTGGTGAGTAATCTCTCTGTCCTTATTTCAGCCCTTGAGACTTTTCCGTTGTTCCCCCTCTTCCTTTGAAGGATGCACAATGAGAGAGAACTGTGGTGGAGTATATCTGTCCATCAGGGTGAAACCATCACTGCCGTAGACTCCTCAGCACTTCCCCAGCCTCCGCTCTTTTCTAAGCACTTAGATAATAACAATAGACTGAGAAATACATAAGACTTTATATCCAATGCTTTTCTGTAGAAAGTTCATTCTTGTTTTCAGCAGTGGGATTTAATTCTGACTGCACTGAATATGGGGATCCTAAAGATGACTTAAGGTGTCATATACTATGGAACATGAAAATAACATTCAAGATAATGTAAGGTTTATTTGTCAATTTATTAAATATTCAGTTACCTTCTAAATTGAAAATTAACTGACATATGAGAAATAATAACAGATTAAAAATAGTTACTGAGGTATATAAGTATCTGTTGTGTCCCAATGGAGAATATACACCATACATGTACACAGCTATCCTACTAGATTTTTATTGCTTGAATAGACTCATCACTGTTAAAAAATGACAGTTTAGATATAATTCACAGAATCACTGAGCCACTGAATTGCAGGGTCTGAAGGGACCTCAAGAAATCAAGTCCAACCCCTTGCTAATGCAAGTTCCTCACAATAGGCCACACAGGCAGGCATCCAGATGAGTTTTGAGTATATCCAGGGAAGGAGACTTTAGAACCTCTGGGCAACCTGTTTCAGTGCTCCATCACCCTCACTGTAACGAAGTTTTTCCATGTCTCTATGGAATTTGCTATGTTCAAGTTTTAGGCTATTGTTCCTTGTCCTAATTACTATGTACCACTGAGAAGAGCCAGGCCTCATTGATTTGCATCCCACCTCCATTTATATATTTATAAATATTAATGAGATTCCCCCTCAATCTTCTTTTCCCCAGGCTGAAGAGATGCATCTTACTCAGCCTTTCCTCATACATGAGATACCCCAGGCCCTTAATCATCTTTGTTGCCCTCCACTGATCTCCTTCTAGGAAATTTCTGCCTTACTTCTACTACAGTCATACCTTTACATCCTAACTTTTTATAACTGTTCTTTTTTATTAAATGTAAGCTGAAGAATATGTTTACATTTCAAACTCAGAAGAGTCTTAAGATAGCTGAACAACATGCATAAGGGAAAGATTTCTCCAGAAATGGTTCTTTGTACCAATACAAACACATAACCTCTATAAAGACTAAAGAAATTCTCAACCACTCCTTCGGAACAAGGAGTGAAGGAGCCAGAGTGTAATTTCTCCAGAATGAATTTGGCTTAAATACAGAAACAACCCTATGATTAAAAAAAAAAAGAAAAAAGGAAAAAGAAAAAAGAAAAAAAAAGGTTAGAATCTTGTTTCTAGTTGATTCCAATCATTTCCTTTGTGAATGACAGCAAAACCACAGACTAACCAGTGCATTGTTGTTGGCAGGTAGCTGAATTTCACACGTGGGACGTGTTTTGATTTTATAGACTACATTTTAAAAGGCCATTATGAGGATCAGCAAGCTGGCATTTTTAGTAATTTGAATATGAAATAAAACTGCAAAAATGTCCTTTTGCCCAAATTATATTTTCAAAGTGCACGTATTGGCCATAGTAAGAATATGAATGTAGATACTTCATAATAAATAAAATTCTTCATGCAAAAAAAAGAATATAAAAACCACTGCTAACAAATAGCATATTTTCTTAAAGGTGTTTTCTCTCTTTCAAGTTAATATAAATCTTGCTGACTATTAGTCTCAGACTAATAGACTAACGCAAGAGTTCTGAGGTTTGGAATAATTGTTATTTTGCATGGTATTTGTAGATATATATATATATTCTTATTTTTATTCTTTTGATGCAACATCAGATACATTCAACTGCTCTGCACTGATTCTGGTTGAAGAGTTTTAGAGGCAAATTTCAGTACTTTTTCTCTTTCGGGAGTTTTTATTGAAACTATTTGAATTTAAGAAAATGTCAGTAAGCTATTTTTGATTACAAAAAGAAAACATTCATACCGTACATGAAGAACAAGACATGATTCTAGTAACTTCACAAGAAAAATTAGGAGATGAAACCTATAAAGAATATTTGCAGTCAAATTTTTGTTGTTTGTCTCTGCCAAGGAAATATTTAAATATGGATGCTTTTGAACCATGGCCAGCCTGTGCAGTCAGTTGTACAACTGAGATCCTAAAAGCCTCTTTGAGAAGCAGAACTTGAAATCTCATTTTGTTTTGGATTGTTTTTCGCTTCTCATACACAGATAGTCTTCTGTCTAAAAGTTTGAAAACTCTCCATGGAGATAAAGTGTTCATAAATTCTCTTGTGTAATTTTCCCAGTGCCTAATAAATATAGGATTTATGCTGCAACTTTTCTAGGGATCTCTTTCATGTCACTTTCTGCATATGCTTATGCATATGCTTATGAAAACTTGTCATGGAGTTAACTAGATCAATCTATGCCCATGACAGGGGGGGAGTAGACCCCTGGCCCCCCACCCCGGCCCCACAAAATGGGAAGGAAAAGGGAATAGGGAGATGGGACCTGGGCTCAAGGAAGGAAAAAAAACAGCAGCAACTGTCTATGGAGGAAAACTTATTTTAGTATCTATGATATTAGAATGCAAAGTAACACAATATCAAACAATCTAACTGAAACTGAGACTAATAAATCAAATAAAATAGGTGAGAGAGAGTTCCTGAGACCAGGTCAAATGTGAAACGCTTGGTACGGCTAGGAAAGCAGCCTTCAGCACCCACTGCAAGGCAGTAAGAGACGACCCAACCAAGAAGGGTCAGATCCCATGACTTTCGTGACATACAGGGACAGGTACCCGGAACTGGAGCACTTACACTTTAACTCCCAGTGCACTACATGATGTTATGATGTGGAATATCAAAAATAAAAATCACAAAACCATGACAAAACTGCAGTGTGTAAGACATTTGAGATCTCTATTCTGCCCAGTGTTTAAAAGTATTCAATGAACAGATTCCAGTGTCACTTTAGAAATCAGTAGCAGAACAGGGCAAAGATGCAGCTTGGTCATTTAAACCTGTTTCTTCATTAAAATGGAATGAAAAATGGACATTCAAACCTTCAGGTTCATTAACGTGTATTGCAGTGTAAACCACAATATAAATTTTGAGCCTGAGCACTATTTAGGGGTGTGAAGGGATAGAATCCTCCTTTTGACTTCATCCTGAGCTTATTATGAACACAGTTTTCAGATTATTGTTATATCCTTCTGAAGACAGAAAGTCACTTGACAAAATAAACACTCTACTCTTCTGTTTCCACTGTACTTGGGTGAGATACACTGCGGATGTTCCTCTGAAGTATCTGCTCTTTCTTTTCCATTAACAAAAGGTCAGGGTAATTGAACTACATCATTCAGAAGGCAGGTGTATGTGAACAAATAGTAAAAGCATAACCTTTGAGAATCAACCCTATTAATTTCACTGAGAAGTATACGTATGGCAAGGCCTCCATCTTTTTAGTGCATGTTGATATCTTTTCTTCAAACTCTTATTACAAGAATGCTCAGTGTAGAAGGGGTATGCAAAATTACCCTAATACCTGACAAGATTAAAACTTCCATTTCTCCAGAGAGATAGCTTTCTCTAACTGCAGAAAAAATGTAGTATCTTTACTGGCAGAAGTCTTGGTTACATTGTATGTTTGCTAAAACATGAAGATTACTTTCAGAAGAGACATTTTCTCAATTCTCAGGTACTAACTGTTGGAAAACACTTCAGTCCAGAAAAGAACTTCAGAGGCATTTCCCACATTTGGGTATTTTTAAGAAGGACATTTTTTAACATTCCACAGCAGTATACCATATATACTTACATACTAACAGTACCAAAAGAACCCAACAGAAACAAAAACAAAAATAAAATAAAAAAACACAAAACAAAACAAAAATAACCCTGAAGGAAAAAGCAGTTCTCTCTTAAACTCATTAGAATGAAGCAGTGAACATTTTTAGTACGATCTCTATTGACCCAAATCCATCTGCACTTTTGAGACCCAGTCGAATGTACCATGTTCAGCTCTGGGAGCCACAAATAAGAAGAACACGGATCATTTGAATGATGTGAAAGAGGCCATGAGGAGCACTTTTTCTGTGAAGACAGAAAGAGTTGGGGTTGTTCAGTCTGGAGAAGAGAAGGCTCTGGGAAGACCTCACAGCACTCTTCTAGTACTTAAAGGGTTCTACAAGACAGCTGGAGAAGGACTATTAGATACTATGGTGATATATGGGGTAATGGTTTTAAGCTAAAAGAGAGTAGACTTAGGATGGTGAGGAACTGAAATAGGTCATTCAGAGAAACTGTGCATGCCATATCCCTGGACATGGTCAAGGCCACATTTTATACGGATGGTCTAGTGAAATGTGTTCTGGACCATGAGAGTGGGATTTAGAAGATTTTTAATTTCCCTTACAACATAAGCCATTCTATGATTCTGTAAACTCCTTTGGAACAGCTATTCTCTTTATTTCCTTTCTGATTTCAGGTTTGTATTCAGTTGCCATAAACCATACATCTTTCATTGCTCATTTAAAAAAAAAAAAAAAAATTAAAGAACAAGGGGGAACATATTCTTTTCTTCTCAAATTACACCAGAATTATTAAAGAAAACAATGGGGTAATTAAAAAAATGATGACAAAAACAAACAAAAACAAGACAGTCAGAGAGGAAGAAGTCTGAATATATAAAATACTTAGTGCAACCGTCTGTCTCTTTTTCTTTTTATTCCTATGAACCTTCTTTCTTCTTTCCTTTTGCACTGTAAGTGCTAAAATCTTGCTAACTGATCATTTTCATTTTTCTGTTAATGACTGTTTGTTAATCTGGGATCATGAAACAGCATTCATTAGCCATACTAAGTAATCATTAATATTTATTCCAAAATAAAAACATAACAATTCATTTATGTTTAATTACCAGGAACAGCCCTTTCAGTGTTAACTAATAATGAATACCTATTCCTAATGAAGATTCATTGATCACAAATTTATACTGTTGCTTAACTGATTCAACATGACAAATGTCTCAGACTAGACTCTCAAAGGTATTGCTTTTGCGTATGTACAGCAGAATCAATTTATAAACCAATCCATACTACATGTGTAAAGAACAAGTTATTAACACAGCATTATAACAAAGTCAATTCCTTCAAGAAGATTTACTCTTGCTGAGCAGAAATATGCAACTTATTTCATTAACTTAAATGAGATTCACTGACTTCTTTCCATTCTTTCTCCTTTATTACTGCTTACTTAATCCTGCATCTCCACAGTAAGTGTCATGAAAACTAATTGATCCATTTTAGTTGAGAAGAAAATGCCTCCTTGATGTTTTAACTGTCTTTTTAACAATGTTAAGTGGCTGGAAACTGTTGAAGTGAAAGGCTTCTACTGCTTGCTGAAGTGAAGAGTGGAAGCGGTATTGATCTGCTATGAGAGGTTTACAGTACAGAAAAATTAATCATCTTATTTAAAGTGTAAATAGCTATTTGATTTATTTTTGGCTTTTATCCAGACATTTAAAAGATGTCTTTTCCCTCCTTTGCAAAGCTTTCTTTAAAAATACAAATGGTATTGAGGCCTCTCCTACAGATGGAGTTGTTCTGGTTTTCATCAGTAAAAGCTGAAATCCTCTTGAGCAGTGAAAAAAAAATGAAGTAGGAGGGGAGAGATTTGATGCTCTAAGTGATGAAACTGAGAACTGAACAGCAAGAAGAGGAAGCGAGAAAAGATTCACAGCTTCAAACTTGGAGCAAGATACCAGAAGGCAAAGCTAGAGATGCTAGAAGGCACACTTCTTATCATCAAGTCTGCTACACATTTGCTTTTGACAGAATTTGTCTGGAAACTCTTAAAAAGACAACCAAGAGATAATAAACCTCAAACAATGGCAGTAGAAGGAATATCAGAGATTGGGATTGAAACATGGGTTAAACTCAACATGCCTGGCAAATCATGATTTTATGAAAGGGTACTCTTATATCAGGATTTGTCCGATGCCAGGAAAAGAAGGGGGAGATTTGGTTCCTTTCAATATGTATCATCTGATGTTGTTATTAATAAACTTGTATGTATAAAAAAGCAGAAAGTGTTGTTAGCAATTGTATTACTGGTTTGTATGCCTTTATGTTTATCCTTGTTTTACCTGGCTATATGTTGCTTGAGTGGCCTCAACCAAGGAGTTAATCACCCTGATTTTTTTTTAACTGCTCGAAATAATGTAATATAGATTTCAGAGAAAAATATTTTAAACAGTTTCAGAGTATCATATAGTTGTCAGGAGAAAAAGAACAGACTCTGGACTTTATAAAAGTGATAAAGTTTATTGGAAAAAATGCAACTCTTAAATCATACGAAGCAAACTTCTGATTGGATGCAGGCATGAATCATGTGTAATGCCTCCATAATTGATTGGTTGGTATGTGGATGGCACGAGGCAATCACACACATAACTTTCTACTCTGATTCATTGACAATAAGAAACTTCTTACCTCACCCTAAATTGTAAGTTTTTGCTCTTTTGCTAATGCAGCTCTTTTAGTGCTTAGGCACCTCCCTAGTCATGCTGACCCTGTCAAGGACTGTGACTGACCATTGTCAATATAACACACACCAGAGCATATAGGCCTTAGCCTATACTCACATAGTCATGTCCTCCACTAACCAAATATGTCTCTATACATAGTCTAACTTCTTTTGGTGTGGAAGAAAAAATACAAAGGTTTTGCTCCTTTTTTTGGAGCAAAAAGAAAAATTAAAGTTTTAGCTTGAGGACTAGCCAAAATGCACATAAATGCCTCTACAGCAGAACAGATCTGTATAAGATTTGACTTAGACTGATAATAAAAGAGATTAATTAGCATAACTGGCTGTTTCACGTATGAAGATTAAATAGCCTTTACTGCAGATGTTTGCCGAGGAAAATGCTCCCTAGTGGAAGCCTATAAGCAGTTAAGATAGATTTGATGAGGATTTTAATTGTGGTTATGCAATTGGTAATGGAATGATTTTATTAAATGTCATTCAAAAGCCAATTGTGTTTTGGAACAAGAAGTCTCTTAGTTACAAAATGCTTGGTTATTTCAGCAGTTCCATATTCAGGCAGCATGGGGCTATCCTCTTTTGTGCTTTAATTCCTTCTTTCTAAAATTTAAAAACAATTTCCTTCAAATCACATGAAAAAGATGTAAATTCAGCTGCTTAAAAGCTAAAAACGCTCATCCTGAAACAAATCCACTAAATACAACTGAACCCTAATATGGACACTAGCCCACTTTGAGGTTTTTGACACGTTCCCTCATCACATTCTTATCTCTAAATCAGAAAGCTATCGATTTGAAGGGTGGACTGTTTAGTGGATAAGGAACTGCTTGGATCGTTGTGGGCAGAGGATAAGAAACTGTTTGGATCGTTGTGGGCAGAGGGTTGTGGTCAATGGGTCTGTGATCAGGACATGGCTGCTGACAAGTGGTATGACCTGAGGGTCTTGTCACAGGACTGGAACTCTTCAACGTCTTTATCAATTACTTAGATTGAGTGAATTATCAGCAAGCTTGCAGATGACACCAATCTGACTAGTGTAGTTGAAACGATTGTCTAAATACTTATTTCCAGGAAGAACCTACTTAGATTCGTAGTGGTTTGCCTTGAACAGAAAACGCCTAAGAGCAGAGCTGTAGGGAGCAATAGGTTTTCTCAAGCCCTTCTTGCATGCAACTATTAAATATTCACTACCCTGCACATCAGACAGATAGAGGCAGGGAAGATGACTGCATAACATAATGGCTTACTCTAAGAGGCCTGGATTTCTTGCTCCACTAGATACTTCAATTCCCTGCTCCAGTTGGTTCAGGAGCTGGGACTTGTGTCTCTTCCCTCCCAAGTGAATGCAGCAACAAACTATAACACTCTGCTTCGCTCCTCCTCTTGAGTAATTATTTACCAAGCCTTGTAAGGTGGAACAGTAACACTGGTGTAGTTGAGCACTCACAGCAGAGGACCATGTTTAACTCTTCCTTTTCTTTCTGCTCTCCTCTCTGAAACCAAATAAAGGACCATTTTGTGTTACCTACCCAAGAACCGTAAGTGCTGAATTAATAGAAATGCACAATGACATTCTGACCTCACCTAGAATTCGATTAAGTACAAGGATATACTCTACAAGTGTTTGACTTAACTAGCAAAAGTGAGGACGCCAGTGCTGTTCATTTGTGGAGCAAAGACTCAGTGGTCCTCACTGGTCCCTTCCAACTCAGAATATTCTATCATTCTATGATTCTATGTTTCTATGTATAAAATATGAGTTTAAATGCTCAGCATGGTTATTAGTTAGCAGGCTCAGAGAAACTAAAGAGATATAAAATCCTTTGCAATGAGGCTGTATCTAAGCAGGGCTTTTGACTGAAGGAAAACTCCAGAAGAGCAACTGAACATTAAATAAGATCCTTCAACATTAAAAGAAAAAAAAATAAAAAAAGAAAAAAAAGGTTTACTGAGATTGCATCATGCTGACTGTTTGGGGAAAAAATTGTAATTTTTGACATGAAAATATGTTGGAACAAAACAAACAATTCAGTGATACTTCTTCAAAGGTGGACACTATCTTGGTAGGCAACTCTAATTGCTGCAATAGCTTTTAGGTGTTCTAATGCACTCAAGTGAATTATGCACCACACTGCTTCTGAATGACACAGCCATTTCTGACTCCATTAATATGGAAGATTTCAGCCAAATGCTTTTAAACGACAGCTTCTCTTTATTTGTAATTTCAGACTCTATTGATTTCCTTCTGTTCCCTTCATTATGATTTCAATTGATTACCTTGGCAACTGCAATAACAATGATTGCACTTGACACTGTCTGAGACTCTTGAGATGGTATTTGAATAGGAATGGTATAATTTGGGGAAAAATGCCTACAAGAACCTGCCATTAACAGTACACTTACATTTTACTTTTATTGACTTCCCTCTCTTTCAAACAGGGCCCTGTCAGGGAATCTGTTGCTACATATTGGTTAGGATTTCAATGACTCCTTGAAGTAGAAGATTCTTATTAACAAAGACAGCAGATTTTATACAAGTGTGCTTTTTCAGCACTGGAACAAGTCCTGGAAATCTCCATCCTAGACTAGATTTCTGCAGGGCTACCAAGATTGAGTAATATTCCTGGACAAACCTGGCTTCTAGTAAATATCCTTGTACACAGATGTTTCAGTGCAGATGATCCCTAATGGAAGGACAAGTTATTAAACACATACACATAACTTTCTTAGTGGAAAACTGCCTGTTCATCTTATTTGGCATTTATATTCTTCACTGTATATATACACCTTTCAGCTTTATTTAAGAACCGTTCTCAAAGTAGTAGCAGTTTGCTTCCTATGGGGAGAAAATAATAGTCAAAGTATATCAGAGCTATATTCTTGACAGAACAAATATGACAAGGAAATTAGAGTAAAGCAAATGACAAACATCTTTATTTGCAAACTGCAAAGGTAACACACATTCATGAATGCAATATTAAACAGACATATTTTTGCTTTAGTCATTGTGTTAATGAAATTTGATTTTGACTTTTTACCAAATAGTGTCTTCCAATTTAATATACTTTCCAGGAATGTCAGTCACTCGGTACTTTATATAATAATACCTTTCCCATTTTCACATGTATTATTTCAATTTCAGAAATAAAGTCTGGTCAACTCTTTTTTCTTAAAAGCTGTGGTGTTGGAGATGATACACTGAAGAAGGGTGACTTTGTCAGCTGTCATTCCTCTGTCAATTGTACACGTGAAATGAAAAGCTGTACTTTTCCTCCTCATCTACTGTTTTGTATGGAAGATGCAAAGTTATGGTTGGTAGGTACTGATGGCATTAAGTCACATGTTAGGAGGGGAAAACTGAACAATGGATTCAACCACTTTCTTCACCATGATAGATTTCTTCCAAAAGTTTCAAGTGTGATGGGAGTCATGAAAAGGTAATTGTACAGTAGTGAATATTGATTGTATTCTTTCCTTATGCTTTCTAGTAAGAATACCATAGAATCACAGAATGGCCTGGGTTGAAAAGGACCATAAAGATCATCTAGTTTCAAATGCCCTGCTGTGGACAGGATTGCTAACCACTAGACCAGGCTGCCACAGCCACATCCAGTCTGGCCTTGAATGCCCCAGGGATGGGTCATCTACAACCTTTCTGGGCAACCTGTTCCAGTACATCACCACCCTCTGAGTAAAAAATTTCCTCCTAATATCTAACTTAAACCTCCCCTGTCTTACTTTAAACCATTCCCCCTTGTCAGGGCAACATTTGTAACCAAGCCCAAGAAATCTTTTGTAGTAATTGTGTAATGATTATCTTCCCCTTCTCCCTCTCCTCCTTCCCTTCTCCCCCTGCTTCTTTGCTGTCTTTTTATTTTCTCCCTTTTCTTTTCCTCACCACCGTGAAGGGTCACTTATGCTTCATTTCAAGCAATCTTTGAGCCACGGGGTGGTGTGAGAATCCTTCTTTGTTTTTTTTGGCTCAAAGCTTGCTTCCTGAGGTTTTTCTTGTGATAAGACTCTGAGTGACTTGTCAAGGAGGCAACTGATGGGTGCTAACTGTGTGACAATCGATATCGCTTTGGGAACATTTGAAAGCCCCTTCCCCCAGAGCTGCTTGCTCTGTAGAAGAGCAGAAGAGAGTGATCAGGAGTGTTCACTGGCGGAGGATCTGGCCTGTGGCCAAACCGCTCCAGCTAAGTATGGAAGGCTGGGGGATGATACCATTGTATCTTGCGAAGGCAAGATGCAAGTTGGTGCCTCCCTGCTTCCTCTTATCTGCTGGCAAGGCCAGAAAGATAAGAACAAAGGAGGTTCCTGCTGAGATCCCAGAGCCAGAAGCTGCCACCACAAGGAGAACTGACTCAACCACCTTGGGTTTGAAGCTGCCACTCAAAGGAGAGCTGACTCAACCACTTTGGATTTGAGCTGTCACTCCAAAGACAGCTGACTCGACCACTCTGAAACTATTGAAAAGGGGCCATCATCACCATGGTTGTCTCTCCATCGTGCTTCTCGTCGTCGTTGTCAACAGAACAACTCTGCCTGATGACCCACTGCTACTGAAGATCAAAGACTGAACTACGAACCACGCTGGATCCATGGTGGTGACTATGTCCCTCTTGCTGCCTATAAAGACTCCTTGCCTCTTCTTTCCTATCTTTTCTATCACCCTCCTTCCCTTCCCCATTACCCTAATTCATAACAGTGTCCGTCCTCCCCTTCCCCATTTCCCTGATTAAGATTTGTAATAAACTGGTCGGACCAACATTTGAACTTTTGCTTCTTAATCTCATGCCGGGTATAGAGATAATAAAAGAACCTCCTCTCCCTCCTATAAATTGGCGCGAGACATCCTGTCACTAGCAACCCCTGTAAACAGCTGTCCCCCCTCCTGTTTATATGCTCCGTTCAAATACTGTAAGGCCACCTTATGGTCTCCTTGAAGCCTTCTCTTCTCCAAGCCAAACAAGCCCGGTTTCCCCAACATTTCCTCATAGGAGAGGTGCTCCAGCCCTCTGATCATCTTAGTGCCCCTCCTCCGGACCCGTTTGAAGAGCTCAGTGTCTTTATTGTGCTGGCAGCCCCAGACCTGGACACAGTACTCCATATGGGGCCTCACAAGAACTGAGTAGAGGGGGGCAATCACCTACCTCTCCCTGCTGGCCACTCCTAATGCAGCCCAGAACACAGTTGGTCTTCCAGGCTGCTATAGCAGCAATCTACATTACCCTGCCAGCTAAACCAACCCCCACCCGTCTGATCTCCCTGATCAGGAACACACACAGTGTCAAGAGCAAGTGCCAATTTAATGCCGCACAACAAGGCATTTTATACCCATACCCGTGATTGCCCAACCGCCCTGTGACCTCCCCAAACACTATCCCACCTACATAGCTAACTCTCATGTTTAAGCTGGATATTTCTGCCTTGCCCCATTACACCTGGCCACAGCCCACATTTCCCCCCTCTCTATGCTAAAGGTTATAAAAAATGCTCAATTCCTTCATATCTCTCATCTTGGCCACGCAGTGGCTGATATATCATGAAGGCAGAGTGCATAAGCTTACTTAACAAATTGTGGAGCAAGGGCAATAAAAGCGGTGTTGTAGAGAGCAGGATAAAAATTTCCAAGCACCCACCCTATCATGCACCTAAGTATCCCTTGAAACCAAGAGGTTGGGAATTTCAACCAGTCCAACCATGCACTACCCCATCACTGTTCATTAAGAGGGTTCTTCGTGGTGCTCTCCAACATAAGTCTCACCGCTTCCTTAGCAAGCTCAATTGACATTGTTATGTTGTGATCCCAATCAAGGCAACAGAAACTTGGGATCCCCCCTTCTTCTAGTTCAATACACCCAATGTTCGGGCAGGCTAGCGTGTAGTCCAGCGCTGACTTGGTGGTAGACAGCCCCTGATAATGTATGTCCATCAATCAATCACAGTAAGGCCTCTCCTATGCGGTTTGCGTTCTTCAGTACCCAGCATGCCAACCATCTGATAGTTTTGTATTCTGATCAGTTTGTGACCAGATGAATAGAATTTCAACAATGGTTTGTGTCTGACCAGATGAATAGAATTTCAACAATGGTTTGTGTCCAGCTATTTAAGTACCAATTGTCATCGCAATCTGGATCCAATGTACGGTTCTCCAGGCCGACTGCTTGCTTTCTCCTGCGGATCCCAGTGGTGTTGTGTATGTCTTCTGACGAGAGGGGGCTGATCGCTAGAGTACCAATAACACATAGCCCACCATATGCATTAGCTGGAATTGTGAGGTAGGCCAGCCCGCTGCAGCACAGCAAAAGGCTCCCTCTTGGCAGGCAGAGTGGCCTGACTGGTGAGCTTATAACAACCAAAGTGGAGTATTGCTTGTTGCCACTGTTAGACACTGAGGAGTGGGGAGGGAATGTATTTGCCATATTGGCATTCGGCCACCAACAAGGCGGAAGGAAAATCTGATTCTCTGCAGTTAAGTTGAATCATATGAGTCCACTTTTCCAAGTGTCATTATGAAGCGCTGTGCCCAATGTCAGACAAGAAGGGAATGCTAAGGGAGTGACATTCCCTTTAGAAGCCTACATTCTGGCAGCAGACAAACTGATACACCAATTTTCCCCAAATGCCCCGCCACAAACATCAGCACACTCCTCGCCAGAGCTGTTATATCTACAGGAACTATTGTTGCTGTAGCTAGTGGAAATCACCTGCCTGAGATCTGCCTCCTTAACTATATCTAGAATCCCATCGTCACCCTATATTGTTACCACTGAAATGTTAAAAGGCAAGGAGCTGGTGTTGTTCAGGGTGTAGCTCTGGTTTGAAGCGCAATGAGGGATGCCGAAGAGGCACAGACTAAATGGATCACCAACTGCTGATAAGGCCAGGCAAGGGGTGCTCTCGTTGAAGTGTGATGTGAGATTCATCAGCTGCTGCCAGAAATTGGAGGATCCTATCCCCAGGACCAAGGCTGGCAGACATAAGACCACCCACAAACTGGAAATGCTGGAAAAAGGAAATTCCTCAGGCGTGTAAACAATGGCTTGACTGCTACAAATCACCCATTCTCCTGCTCCTGATCATCAGTCACGGGTGCTCACTCTGTAATGACCAGTTGTACATTTCTTGCCGGGAACCTTGGCCTTGAGGGGTCTGCACACAAGCATAACCCTGACCCAGCCAAAGTAGAGTCCTAGGCCCCGACTATTTCCCAGTGCTGGTATCATGTACCACCGCCTGGCCCATGGGTTGTCACAGAGCAGCAAATTAATCAGTCATTTTCCCCTCCATATGATTAATCGCCACCAACGCTTTTGCCAACAGCATACCATAGGTGCCACTGTCTCCCCCCTCTCTAAGATGAGTGAGCTGGGATTTCAGTGACCTCTCTACTACCACCTGTCCGGTACTATTGCCAGGGATGCCAAAGATATAATGAGTGCCCCACTCTTGCATGAATCTACAGAACTTTAGAATGCAGTAAGCCGGGCCATTATCTGTTTTTACCTCAGAATTCCTAATGTTTGGAATGCTTGGTGTATGTGTTGAACAACATAAAGGGCTTTCTGACTCATCTGGGCAGTAGTGTAAATGACCCCAATGCAGGTGTCAACGGTAACATGCAGGTTACACCAAAGGCCAAATGGCCTATAGTCCGTAACATCCATTTGCCATAGTGCGTTGGGTTCCAAACCTCGTGGGTTGACTCCCACATCTAATGGAGCTTCAGCTGTGCTGTGGCAGGCTGGACAGGCCACTACGATTCCCCTAGCCTGGCTAAGAGGGATTGCAAACATATGGGACAATGTCTTTTCATCCTGATGGAAGTACTACATGACTGCATGGCTGCAATGGGCGCCGGTATTTGAGTTAAGGCCACGTACAAAGCATCAGCCCTACGATTCCTTTCAGCTACCCATCCTGGCAAATTTGAGTGACTGTGAATGTGGGCTATGTAAACTGGAGCAGCGCGTGCTTGCAACACCTTATACAGAAGAGTAGATGCAGTTGTGGATGCTCAAGCCACCACTTCGGCTTCCAGGATCTGAACGGAGGTGTCTGTGTCGACTGTTTGCACATGGGACAGACAAGACCTGCCATCCCACCAGACTACAGCCAGCTTCCTGGAGCAACCAGAGGTGCCTGTCCAGACAGTAGGCCTGAATAACGGGCATGAGGACCAAGGACGCTCTGGTAGTATTTCAATAGCAGAGACCAACTCCTCCACAGGGCTCCTCACAGATGTTCAAATGTCCCCTGAAAAATCAGCCAGGGACAACTGTACAGCAGAGGATAAGGTCAAGGCTTGCTCCCAAATCTCCTTTGTTATGGTAAGATGAATCACCATTGGTTCTCAGCCACTAAGTGCTATACAGTGTGTACAACCCTTAACAATGGTGTCAGCTAGGAGAGCAAACTACAACGGTACTGCTGTCACCCTCAGAGAAGAATATAACCAGAGCAGAAGTTGCTCCCTCCCAGTCCAGAACTGGAGCGTTAACTGCCAGTGCACTACATGATGTTATGATGTGGAATACCGATAACCAAAAATCACAAAATAATTTCAATAGCATATGTATTTCCCTTATTACCCATACTGCAACTGCAAATGTACCTTTCCTTTCATCCTTTTCCAAAATGTGCTAGGTCAAGTAGGCAGCTTCTGGGTAGCCCAAGTCAGTCTTTAGAGACATTATCTACAGAGATTTTTCAAAAGTGATTCTGTCTATTCCTTTATGTTTGGTGTTATTAAAGCCATTTAAATTTTACCCTAACTTGCATGAAAACAGCTTTAGGAACTGTTTCAAGGAGCTCCATATAAGTTCTGATTTAAGCTTACAAGAAAGGCTAAATAGTCTTTATATAGGTCTACATTTTTGTTAAAAATGATTCCTGAAGATATCTGTGTAGGGTCTATTTTGAAAAATGTCACCTTGCCTTCCAGTAAACAGCCAGATGTTACAGCTAAATTGAGAAAACTTAGTGACATCTGTAATTAGATAGGCAGACTTCAAAAATTCAAAGTTCTTTAGGAAAACAGAGAACAGTTGTACAGAAAGCTAAAATAGAATAGTGTGCAGAAAGATGTGATAATGCAGAAGGAAAAAAGCATAGAACAGAGAATAACAATGTTAAAGCCCAAAAGTATCATTTGCCTCAGCTTCTAAATATTTGTCTCATCAGTACATGAAAGTAAATAGCAAATATCAAAAATATACTTGCTGAAATAAACTTAGCCCTCAGTTGCTAATAGTAGGACAAGGACTGCTCTGGGAGTATTACCTCGTGTTTTATTAAATTTGTCCGAAACATCAGAGGCAAATAGTAGTAAAGCAGAAGACACTGAACCTTCCTGCTATATTATATTACAAGTAGTTGTGCATCAGATGGAAGCAGAGGGACAGTCTGACAAAATTATGTCTGGCATGGAAATGCAAATGAAGCAAAGGTGTGTCACAAGCCCAGGTGGAAAAAATGCAGCCACTGACTTTAATTGATGTTTGCTGAAAGTTTATGGAGATCAACCACTGAATGTGAACACAGTGAGGTGTTGGGTGGTGTGTTTCAGCAGTGGTGACAGCGACAGTGGGTCACCTCCAGTGATGCAGATATTTACGAGCATGGTATGCAGACTCTTGTTCATTTCTGGTAAAAATGCATAGCTAATGGTGGCGACTATGTTGAAAAATAGTGTTCTTTATCTGAGAATTTTATCTATCAAATAACATTATTGTACTATTTGAATTTGTTGTAGTTTCCAAGTAAATAACTAGAAGGCATTACTTTTGGAATGACCTACATACAGGTGTGTGCCCATTTAACACAAATAGCCCTTTGTTTCCTTTCTTCTAATTCTAGCCTTTAGCCTCTACATAGCAGAGGGAGTACAGTTCTTGGACATGTATCTGAGTGGTACAAATGTAAATATATGCATACTTTTAAAGTTCAGGTACGAACAGATATGCCTCTGTGAAGAAAAGATATTTTCCTAGAACTCACGTTGACATCAGGGGAAAAAATTGATGATAGTGTAGCATATTGATTTAATGTATCAAGATGTGCCACTTAGGATACTGCAAAAGTACAGTGCCATTATTGTGTAAGTGCAATTCTTGCCTGACAGTTTAATCATAGTGTATAACTGTCAAACACCTGTATGACCAGTATTATAGTTAAAGAAGTGTTCATTTTCTTTTAAAGTAAAAAGTTTTCAAACTCATCTAAAGAGTGAGATTGTTCAGATATGAAGTTTTATTGCTCAACCTAATTTCCACTTTATGATTTTATGGGTTTTTTTTTGTTGTTTGTTTGTTTGTTTTTACTTTTCTTTCTAAACAATGGAAACAATATTGAATTTAATTCCATTTTGCCAAGTTCCGGATTGCAAAAAGAATGTCAATTCTCTGAATAGCACCCTAACATTTGAAAAGCAGCCTACAGATGCAGCTTGTCTAACATTTGGTGTGCTGGAACAATTATAGTATCCTACTCTGTTAACTTCTGTAGTTTACCAAGAATTGAAAAATCAAGCATTTTATTCCATTTCCACTAGCTTTTCTTCATACTTTTCTTTCATGTGGTGATACACTGCAAAATTTGCTTTGTGTTGTGTGTGTGTGTGTATAAAATACTCTAGTTAAAGAAAAATGGAATTAACTTCCACAATGGCAAAATTCTTAGCTTGGAAGAATGAAAAGATTGTTGTAAAACTTTATTATAGAGCTGTACTTTCTCTGAGCTTGAAAGTAAGCACTGTAGCTTAAAATGTATTTAAGAAGCTAATGGAATTAGCTGGCTATAATCAGGACTGATAGGAACATAATATTGAAGCTGACCCAATAAAGTACCTTTTTCAACTGGGCAGTTTTTTAATGCTTCCTGTATGATCAGTTGTCGTCTAATCAAGCATCTGCATAGACTGTAGGCTTCATATAATGGACGTCATGAACTTTCTTGCAGCAGTTCCTATTACGAAATGTGCTGTTATGTGAAAAGCTGGGAATCAAAGAATTTAATCCTAAAATAACATTTTAAGGAGCTTTGAAAGCTGAAGAATTATGTTGCCCTTTGGTTGCTTAGATTGTAAAAATAAGAGTGCAGAAAAGCTCTAGTAGCAACCACTGCTTTTGTCTTCTTTCCCCAAAGACTTCATAATACTTTCTGAGACCTTAGTCAACTAACCTTTCCTTTTTCTGCTCATCTTTCTCTTGCAGCAAAAAAGCATAAACTACGCCTTCCCTGCTCGACCCTCTCAGGAAAACTGAAACCTTAGAGAGGAAAACACATTAAATAGTGTGCTTTTATTTAGTTTTGCTCTCACTTATATCTCTTTTTTTTTTTTTTTTTTTTTTTTTTTTTCCTCTTTTGTACAAGTCACTCAGTCATTCCTCTTCCTAATGGCATTTTGTTTCTGCCTATCCCTCCAACTACAAGATCTTTTTTGGTGCAGGTTCTTCTGAACAGGAGAAAAACCTCCTCCTTGTCACACATTGTGAAAGAAAAGAATGGAGAAGACTTCTCTTTCCAATCAAGTTTCCTAGAACTGACCTTTTTCCCCTGGCTTAAGATGTTATTGTGAACATATATTCCAAGCTCTACTGGATGAGATCTTTTCCATAGGCAGGCAGACAGACAGATAGACAGATAGATAGACATACAAGTAGAGGAATAGTCTTTTACTTAATAGAAGAACTACATTGTTGAAATATATTGTCTTTCTGCAAGGGAAATGGCAATCTAGACATTATCATTTGGGTCAAGACAAGGTAAAAAAAAAATTGGGATATATTATGACATAGTCCCAGGACAGCTGAGTAAGAAACACAAAAATGTTTCAAAAATCCTGTACGAGCCCTTAGGTAACTATATGCATTAGGATTATTATGAAGTATTTACTTGCTTTTCCTTCAAAAAGTACTCAGGATCACATTCATTCCAGGGTTCTGGGAAGACCTTATTGTAGCTTTTCAGTACTTTAAGGGAGCGTACAAACAGGAGGGGGAAAGACTGTTTATGAGGGTGGATAGTGATAGGACAAGGGGGAATGGTTTAAAGACAGGGGAGAGTTATATTAGATACTAGGAAGAAGTTTTTCACTCATAGGGTGGTGACGAACTGGAACAGGTTGACCAAGGAGGTTGTGGATGCCCCATCTCTGAAGGCATTGAAGGCAAGGCTTGATGTGGCTCTGGGTAATCTGGTCTAGTTGTTGGTGACCTGGTTTAGTTGTTGGTAGGGGGTTAGCAATCCTGTCCACAGCAGGGCATTTGAAACTAGATGATCTTTATGGTCCTTTTCAACCCAGCTCATTCTATGATTCTAAGATTCTATGATTCTTTCCATACTGACACAGTTTCAGGCATAAAAGATCAGTTACCATAACCAAAAATTGTTTTTTTCCATTATCTGTTTAACATCAACACCTGTAAGAACTTAACATATTATCCAAGAGGAAGAAAAGACTTTTTAGATTAAATAGCGTTTCTTAACATTTTTATTACATGCCAAGTACAATTGCTGATTTTCTTCTACATAAAATGGGTTAGTTAAAAATTTACAAGCCACAAATTATCGTAATAGATAGAATGAGGAAAAGTAGACACTGAATTCTTTTCAGAGTAATAAATGCATTTGATGTTTCCTTAGTGAGCATACAGATAATGCTGTTCAAAATGAAGTAGTACATGCTTATGTGATATTTGGATAGCTGAAAGAATGTCAGCAAAACTCAAGTGTATACACCTCCTGCTCTTCTCATCCACGATGCACAGAAGGAAGTGGTGTGGTAGTTACTGTTCTTTAAGGACAGCTGCTTAATATTCAGACAAGAAGTTAAGATGCTTCTTTAAGAAGCTGTCGCTGATCTGGGAATATCTCCCATAATAAGATTAGTAAAAAAATTTGGCCTTGATGATATGAAGACTAATTGCATCTTTCTGGGTTGTGAATGGCATCTGATTAAATGTTATCTGGTAAGCTATTGCTCACTGTCTCACTTCAATTTATAGGAGGGAGAGGAGGTTCTTTTAATATCTGTATACCCGGCATGAGATTAAGAAACAACAGTTCAAATGTTGGTCCAACCAGTTTATTACAGATCTTAATCAGGGAGATGAGGAAGGGGAGGACGGACACTGTTATGAATTAGGATAATGGGAAAGAGAAGGAGGAGATAGAAAAGATAGGAAAGAAGAAGCAAGGAGTTTTTCTAGGAAGCAAGAGGGAGATAGTCACCACCATGGATACAGTGTGATTCATAGTTCAATCACTGACCTTCAGTAATGCCGGGTTGTTGGGCATTGTTGTTCTGTTGACGATGACAGTGACCACGGCAATGATAGCCACCTTTCAGTGGTAGTACAAACTTATTTGTAAGTCCAAAGTGGTTGAGTCATGTTCTTTTTTGGAGTGACAGCTCAAATCCAAAGTGGTTGAGCCAGCTCTCCTTGGAGTGGCAGCTTCTGACTCTGGGATCTCAGCGGAAACTCCTTTGTTCCTCTCTTCCTGGCCTTGCCAGCAGATAAGAGGGAGCAGGGAGGTGCCAACTTGTATCTTGCCTTCACAGGATACAGTGGCATCATCCCCCAGTCTCCCATAGCAAGCTGGAGTTATTTGGTCGCAGGCTAGATCTTCCACCAGTAAACAGTCCTAAGCACTAACTTCCAAAGGCAAACAGCTAAAATTGTCCACACAGTGATGTTGATTGCCACATGACAACACCCATCACTCACTCATCTCCTAGACAAATCAGTCTTATCATAAGAAATACCTCAGGAAGCAGGCTTTGAGCAAAAAAAAAAAAAAAAAAAGAAAGATTGTCAGACTCACGTGTATCCAAAGTCCAGGTCTCAAGCATTGTATAGTAATCAACTTTGTGAGCTTGAAAGCACATAGCTTTTGTCAAAACTGCTCCTGAGCATGCTGAAATATTGCATAATATGTGAAAGCCAAGCATTTCCTAACTTTGCCATTAACCAAGTAGTGAGGATATGCTTCCTTAGTCTGCTTTGCATATTTCTCATGGCTTAAAATAAATGCCATATAGAGTTCTTCCAATCAAAATGAATACTATTTTCAATGAATACTACATTAAATGTTCCATTTTGATTTCCAAAACTGTTTTATTTTATTTTTATTTACATACTTATCCTCACTTTTTTTTTTTTTTTTTTTTTTTTTACTTTACTTACTCACCCTTCATTTCTCTTCCCTTCTTAAACAAGTTGTTCAATAAAAAATCAACTTGTCAAAAGTATATATCTTTCTCACTGCAGCATGGATCACTTTGATTATAAGTTTCATTTGCATTCACTATTAACCACCCATACACATTTGCTCCTGCTGTAAATGTCAATCAGACTTTTAAGTGAAATGTACTATATACTTGTAGGAGAAATGAAGAAAGACTTGTGTTGCCAGTGATATTTAATAAACTGTTGTGTGGTATGTCTGTCACAATATTTGGAATCTTTTATCAATGTACCTATTATGTCCAACCAATAAGTTGTGCATGTCTAATTTTTTTTTTCCTGAAGAAATTATCACACTTTCGTGTATGTTTTTCCTTTCCATTGGTCCTTATGAACTCTTCAGCAGAGGCAGCAGATTCCAGAAACTAATTTGCCAAGACAAATTTTAATTTATGCTTAAGAAAAAAAAAGTTACTGAGATTCAATCATTTACTGCTTAATGAATAGGTATTTCAAGGGTTACTTAAATTATGGAGATTAATAAAGCAGAAGCGAAGTCAACAATCTATTTGGTGTTCAGGAGTTCACTTGTGATATATTGTATATGAAGTTAAGCATACTTTAAATATTTTATCCTTCCATGCCACAAAGTCTCAGATTTTCATTACTTATTTACTAGGAGTAACCACATTCAGTTATTTGGTGGCATTCAGTAGTAAATCATTAAATCACTTAATAAATCATAACCAATTATAGCTCTGAGTAAGACTATAAGTAATCTGTTGCTGCTTGAAGAAGAAAAAGTATGTACTTGCAGATTAGATATTTTTTAAAAGGGTGATAAGTGATACACTTCATAGTCAAGAGTTTAATGAAAGCTTCTATACATTTAGTTAAGAAATTATTTGTACAAACTGTCTGACTATGAGATAAACAGAACTGTGCTGGGTAGTGAACTGTCTCTATGACCTCAAAAGATGATAGTCAATTGAACTAGTTCTTGTCAGTTGTTAGTCACTAGTGATTTTTCCCAGAACTCAGTTTTAGTGCAAATCCTATTCAACACTTCTATCAGTGATTTGAATGTAAGAATGAAATACATTATCAACAAATTTGTTGATAACAATAAACTTGGAGGTGCTGTTGACTTCCTGGGTGGACACCATAACTTGAAACAGGATCTAGATACATTTGAACATTGTACAATCATCAATGGCATGAAGTTCAATTGAGGTAAAAGTGGGATTCTGCACCTGCAATAGAGTAATGCTGGACATATACAGACTGGAAGAAAGGTGGCAGTCCTGCAGAGAGTGGTCAGCGTATGTCAGCAGAGTGCCTTGGAATCCAAGGACGAACCATGTTTTGAGATACACTGAAAATAGTATAGCCAAAAGAGGCAATTCTATCACTATATTTAGCATTGATATGGGCTTGCTTTGAATATTATTTACTGTTCTGGTCTCCACATTATAAACAAGGTGTTAAGACACTTGAAGTTTCCAGAGGAGGTCAGCAAAGCTGGAAAAAAGAATGGAAGGCATTCGCTGTGTGGGGAGGCTGAAACACTTGTATTGTCTAGTCTTGAGAAAAGATAGATAATAGACTGCTTTCTAAAACTCTTGAAAACAGAGAAACACGGAGGGGCTGATCTCCCTGGCTATTAATGAAAAGTGTGCTTGGGAACGGAACAAAATTGTGTCACGGGAGATTAAGATTGGGCATTTGGAAAAAATTCTTCACTGTGAGGGTGGTCAAACCTTGAAATGGGCTTCCTAGAGAGATGGTTGATGCCCCATGTCTCTTAGTTTTCAAAAGGCATTTAGATAATGACCTCAAAAATACGCTTTAACTTTTGATCAGCTATTAAGTGATCATGCAGTTGGACTGGATCATCTTAGAAGATCTTTTCCATCTGAACTCCTGTTCTGTACTGTTTTGTTGTATTCTATTCTATAACAATAGACAAACTCTCAAAACCATAGCGAGCTTCATGTTTCCTTCAGATATCACTGCAGATCAGCAGATGACAGAAACTTTAATAACAGATGCTAATGTGCCTTAGCCTGGGAGAGAATCACAGAGATTGGCAAAACCACATCATTTATGTACTCCACCTGCCTATCAGACAAAGTATTAAGTGCGTTAATAGTGGGCATCAGACATGTGAGATAGAAGAGTGCTGCAGATGATGAACAGAATCCCTCTTCACAGTTTTGTTTTTGAATATAGTACCTGGAAAAGTAGCCGGTACAACCGTTTATCAAAAATATGAAGAAGACAAATGTGGTAATTATGAATGTACTTGTCTGTGACACCGCAAAGGAGGACTGATAATATGCCAAGAATCACTGCTGCACATCCCTGCTCAGACTCAGGAAAGGCAAGCATCTGGGAAGTTTAACTTGAACTGTACTTTCTATAAGCAAACACTTGTTTTCATATTTTGGAGTTTGGCTCATAAGAAATTCTGGATTTGCTGGTAGTAACTAGCATAAATGTAGAGTCAATATTGTAAAGCAAGAAGTGAATACTGACATGTTTATAGCATACCAGACTGTGAAAGACTTGGGTGTCTTCCAGGAAAACAAACCATAAAATGAACTCGAATGTTATACTAATTTGAAAGAACTGGAGAATGTAATTGTGACATTGCAAAGTAAGGTGAAAAAAAAAAAAAAAAAAAAGCTCATGTGTATCAGAGAACAGTAAGTCAGGGAGCAAGAGTAAGAACATTTAGATTGCAGGGACTTAATAGTGATTGCTGATACATCTGTATGGACTGAGAAAAGAGCAGGTATCTCTTCAAGGTGCCTCTTGAAGTCATGCTGGAATACAAAGTAAGAGCAGACATGACTGCAAATTACTGAACAAATAAACAATAGAGAATGGAAAATTATTAACAAATATATAAATGAGAAGTGTTTTTGGTAATTCTCTTAGCCAAAAATTTGCAAAATGAAAAAGGAATTTGTAACTCTAAACTCTTAAGTTTTTAGAAAGCTGCCATTGCCACACACCTGTTTAGTATAAAGAAAACTGATGTGTGCCTTAGTATAAAGCAGGAAAACTACGAAGAATATTATATTAGGTTGTATTAAATCAAGAGAGACAATATAGGAAAAAAAGTTCAAATCATAAAACTTCCTAATCACATTTTGACAAGGCAAAGATTGCAATCAGATTTTACTAATATAAAGAGTTATCAAAATAATTTAAGCAAGTAATACACATTTGCAAAGATTTTTGCAATGGTTAATAATCTAGAGAAATGTTACAATTAAATGCTATACTGTCGTGACAGCATCCCAAGATTTCTGGAAACAACTGCATGGATTGCTCCAAAAGCACTGCCTCCTATTTTATTATGTTGGCCCGGAACATCAGAGCTGGATGTTTTGGGATGACAATAGAAGCTGAATCTTCTTTCCAATATTCCTTTACTTTTTTTTTTTTTTTTTTTACTGTGTGACAGTTGGCAACAGAAGGGCAGTCTGACAAAATGGCATCTGACATGGAAGTGTGGATGAAGAAAATGTGTGTCACTGAGCACCTCCATGCAGGAAAAATGGTACCCACTGATATTCATTGACGCTTGCTGAACATTTATGGAGATAAAACAGTGGATGTGAACATAGTAAGGTGATGGGTGATGTGTTTCAGCAGTGCTGACAGTGATGGCGGATCACCTTCAATGGTACATATATTTACGAGCATTGTATGCAGGCTCTTGTTCATCACTGATGAAAATAGTATCTAATAATGGTGAATACGTTAAAAAAAATAAATGTGTTTTTTAGCTGAGAATTTTCTCTATCAAACATCACTATTGTGCTATTTTAATCTGTTGTAGTTTCCATGGAAATAAATAGGAGGCATTATTTTTGAAGCAATCTACATATAAAAATTTATGAAGATATTAGTGTAGAAGAAAATACAGGAAAAACTAATACTTGCTTTTAAACAGATGAACACAAAGTTTTTTTGTCTAGCACTTTTTCTTTTATAATATATTTAAATTTCATAGAATAAAAAATTTCAGCCAAACATTCTGATAGCGTAAACCGTATCTTCAGTAGTACTTCATGTAGATGTTTTTCTTAAGTCCTTTTTCTCAATACTTCATAAGTTTTCACAATTTGTGTGTAACATTGGTTGCCCAGCAACATAGTCTTAGAAAAGAAAGGAAAATAACATATTGTTTTCTTCGGCTCAAATCAGCTTCATTAGTATGACTATGAGAAATAAGTGAATGAACAAATGAGTAACAAGTCACCTAGGGCTGCTTTTAGAAATGCTTTGAACAGTTCTTTATCAGCAATATAGAAAAAAAAGTTGCTGTCACTGAAATATCAAATAAAAATTGGAGAGTATTTTAAAGCAGGTTTCTTTTTCAGAGAATTATTAAAAAACCTTATGGAGAAGACTCAAACATGGAATTCAGGTCTTAGAGATAGTATATCTGAACAGCTGGGGCTCATCATAAGGTATGGCATCAAGATTCATATATGACCTTCATTCCCCTTAATGTATACCATTGTGACAGAGAACAGGTATAGGTCCTAAACACTTCAGTGACAAATATTAAATTGTTGCAGAGCCTGGAACACAGTAAATATTGTCCACTGAAAACTCTCAGTTGCTTTACTAGGATTTCATAAGAGTAAGAAGCATGTGAGACAATGCAAAAAACAGATCTTCCAGCTCACCATCATGGAGACTTTGTCCAGTGAGTACACATTCGTAACTTTTATAGATGGCACTAAACTGTCTTCATAAACTGAGCAGAATGTATAAACAGTTAGCAAGTGAGAGGCATTTACTTGTGTCAAGAGAGGAGCAGACATATCCTTATTCACTATTTGCTGCTGTTCTGTAAAGCCTCTCCACACTTTTCCCCTCCTTAACAATAACAATGACCTAGGTTTCATTTGTGAGCTATCACTGTAATTGAGTGAAAAATTTTGTGCGACTACTGTCTGTGTCTTCCTGTAAAAAATGAATAGCAAGTGTATTAAGACTTGGTAAAACTGTATTGTGTGTTCATAGAATCATAGAATCATAGAATGGTTTGGATAAAGAGACCTTTAAAATCATCAAGTTCCAAACCTCTGTGGTTGGCAGGGACACCTCCCACTAAATCAGGTTGCTAAGTGCCCTATCCAACCTGATCTTCAATGACTTCGGGGAAGAGACATTCACAACCTCACAGGGCAATCAATTCCAGTCTCTCACCACCCTCACAGTAAAGAATTTCTTCGTAATATCTAGTCCACATCCATTCTTTTCCAGCTTGAAGCCATTACCCCTCATCCTATTGCTACATACCCTCATAAAAAGTCCCTCTCCTGCTTTCTTTTAGGCCCCCTTCATGTGCTGGAAGGCCACTATATCTCCCCCCAGAGCCTTTTCCTCTTCAGGCTGAAGAGCCTCAGCATGTCCCTGTAGGGGAAGTACTCTAGCCTTCTGATCATCTTTGTGGCCCTCCTCTGGAACCACTCCAAGAGCTCAATGTCCTTCCTGTGTTGAAGGCCCCAGAACTGATTGCAGTACTCCAGATGGGGACTCATGACGGCAGAGTAGAGGAGAAGAATCACCTCCCTTGACCTGCTGGTCTCTAGCACTGATTCCTGTGGAATGCTGCTCATCACCAGTCTCCACTTGGACTCCGAGATGTTGACCGTAATGTTTTGAGTGTGACCATCCAGCTGATTCCTTATCCAGTGAATATTTCATCCATCAAACCAATTTTTCTCCAATTTAGTGATCAGAATGTTGTGTGGGACAGTGTTATATGTTTTGCACCAGTCCAATGATATTTGTAGCTCTTTATTCATTGATGCTGTAACTCCACCATAAAAGGCCACCGAGTTTGTCAGGCATGATTTGCCCTTGGTGAATCCAAGTTGTTTACTATCAATCACATCATCTTTATTTTTGGTGTGTCTTAGTGTGGAATTCAGGGGGATCTGCTCTGTGATATTGCCAGGCACAGAAGTGACATTGACTGGCCTGCAGTTCCCTGGATCTTCTTTTTTCTCCCTCTTGAAAATGGGGGTTATGTTTCCCTTTTCCAGTCAGTGCGAAATTCACCAAACTGACACGACCTTTTAAATACAATGAATGGTGGCTTGGCAACTTCAGCTGCAAGCTTCCACAGAAGCTGTAGATGGATTTTATTAGGCCCCATGGACTTGTGCTCCTTCAAGTTCTTTAGATGAACTTGAGCCTGATCTTCACTTACAGCAGGCAGTTCTTTCTTCTCCTGGTTCTTACCTTTTACTTCTGCAACTTTGGTGGTGTAGTTAGAGCTCTTGCAGGTGAAGACTGAGGCAAAAAAGTCACTGAGCACTTCAGTTTTCTCCATATGTGTTGGCCCACATCAAAGGCTGTAACATAAATAATAACTCTATTGTTTCATGGATTTGCTCCATAAAATCATTAAAGGTTTGGGATATAGTATTAAACAAAACAATGAACAAATCTCTGTTCTTTAATGCAGAGATGATCCCAGTGTTAACCTCAGCATATACAGAATTTTCAATAAATGTTCATTACTTTCTTTTGCCATCAATTTAGTTCTGCAGTCATGTCATTGAAATAATGTCTGCTTACTAGGTTCAGGTGCCATCTTCCAGGCCTATTCAGCTTTTTCATATCACCTCACATTTTACCTCTGAGTTTAACCTACCATAAGTCAGCAGTTTGGCAACAATATGATTGGACTGATATGCAAGAATGCAGAAGTTTTAGCAAGGGTGAGGGACAAAATGTCTACAGTAATGATATTAATGGTCTTGCTAATGTATTTATTAGTTAGTGTGTAGAACAGAAATGAGAATTGATTTATCTGACATTATCACTTTCTCCTTCAACCTGCAGAGAAAAATGTCAGGTTTGCTAAAGGATACTAGGGCTATCAAGTGGGAATGAAGTGCTGCCCTCTTCCTTTATCTCCACTTTTTTGTGTTACAAATTAACATGGTTGACAATTCCAGTAGAAAAACTGCAGTAGAGAAAGGGTAAAATTTGAAGAGTGAGTGTCTGACATGGGAAACTAATCACTTCATAAACAATGTAGATATCTTTAAAAGAGTTCCTTCTGTTATCATATTATTTTCATATGTCAAAACTGTGAGGACTGCTCTAAGCAAGCTAGCTCTCCATCTCTTTTCATGTATCTGAGACTCAAATGCATTGTCCAAAATTTCTGGAAGTATACAAATTGTACTTTCAGACAGCTGATGTTTCTCCTCTCATTCTCAGCTGATAACTACTCATGCTCCTTTTTTTAGAGAATTAAACTACTGAAAACAAACAAAAAAGCTTTAAAATGTGTTCTAGAGTAATTAGTTAAAAATTATCTGTTGTCTCTTTAAAAGTATTTCTTAGTCTCAGAAGGTTAATGGTGTCATACTGAACAGAGACATAGAGTGACTGTAGCAGTATTAATAAACTCGATTGAAGTGCCAGTGGCTCCAGCATGGTTTTAACACCATACACCCTCACTAATAAAATAAAAACTAATTTTAAAAACAATTACCTCCTGGAGACCTTAAAATGGATTTTACTAATGAAAAATGAACGTGGATTTTTTTCATCAGTAGTGAATTAAGTGTGACTATGGAAGGATGTTCACAATAGCAAAACAAAATATCCTAACCTGGTCTACCCACTTAGAAGTAATTTTGAACAGTGTCCATCAGACTAACAAAAAAGTGTTTTCTCCCGTGCCCTAAAGAAAAGAAAATACACACATACATACACAGCAAGATGGTAATTAACATAGCATTTGCCAGAACATACTGTTTTTTTAATGACCAATACTATTGTACAAATTCATACAAGGAAATCTGTTGGTTAAGTTTTTTTATTTCTTTGTTTGCTTGTTTGTTTCAGCTGGTAGATAAGTAAGACTAATCATTCCATGATCTCTGCAGAAGTGTCATGCACAGATCCTCAACCTGATCTTTCCTCCACAGAGTACTAATAAGACATAGTTACAAATATCCACATGCAGAGAGGTGGCTTCATTTACTTTGTATGCACCTTACTCAGATTGTAAAATACAAATTGAATTTTAGTGAACTAAGCACTGACAATTTCTTAGAAATCTTTCGAAGAATGAAAGGG
Organism: Lagopus muta; assembly: GCF_023343835.1. Classification (NCBI taxonomy): domain Eukaryota; kingdom Metazoa; phylum Chordata; class Aves; order Galliformes; family Phasianidae; genus Lagopus; species Lagopus muta. Next base: position 29,205,054 of record NC_064472.1, read on the forward strand.
CAAGTTCTATTGATTGCTAAGGGTTAGCAAGTTATGGAGGGAGCTTTTCCATAATGAGAAAATGAAGTTAACCAAAGTAACTGTACTGTATACAGTATATGTATTCCCATAAATGTATTTTGGGGCTGTACAAATCTTTTGAATGCTCAGATTCATAATGAGAGGGATAAAATCTCAAATAGAAACCAAAGATTCAGGTATTTATTTTTAGAATTGCTTGCATATCGTAGAATCATAGAATGATTTAGGTTGGAAACGACAATGATGACCATCTAGTTCCAATCCTACTGCCATTGGTAGGGCTGCCACTCACTAGATCAGGCAACCCAGATCACCATCCGGCCTGCCCTTGGAAACCTCCAGGGATGGGGCACACACACATTCTCTGGACAACAGATTCCAGTGCCTCACCACCCTCAGAGTAAGGAATTTCTTCCTAATATCTAATCCAACTTTACCATCTTTAGTTGTAAAAAGTCCTATCACTACACACTCCAGTAAAATGTCTCTTACTCTTTTTCTCATAGGTCCACTTTAAGTAATGGAAAGCTGCCATAAAGTCTCCCTGGAATCTTGTCTTCTCGAAACTATATAAAGTTACTTGTATGAGTGTTTTTCCATAAGAGAGATGCTCCAGCCCTCTGATCATTCTTGTTGTCCTCCTTTGGACTTATTGTGCACTCTGTACTCCAAGTAGAATCTTGTAAGAGGAGAATATTTTTGGGAGAATTGCCCCTCAGTCTACCAGATATTTTTTTTTTCAATGAATCTCAGGATATGGTTCACTTTCTGGACTCCAAGCACACACTGCCCACTTATGTTTTATTTTTAGCTCACCAATAGACCCAAGCTCTTCTTCTCAGGGTATTTCTCACATCACTGAGGCCCACATGCTTGAGCCTGTAAGTGGGAAATAGGGGAGTAAATTTCTCCCCCTATAAGAGATTACTTTTTTCATCATTGTCTCAAAGCTTGCTGGGGCCAGAGATGAACAAGTCCAAGCAAGTCCTGGAAAAGGATTGGGAAATCCTTTGTCTGAGGGACACAGATGGACAAGGCCAGGGGCAACGAGAGAGATAAACCACAGATTAATGGCCAGGAAGCAGTCTTTTGAGTGAGCTTATTTTGAGGAAGATGACCATCTCAGGAGGTGCTGCACACGACTCTTACCCAAGCAACCAGGAATGCCACGCTGGGAGAAGAAGGATAAAAGGGGGACCTACAACCATGAGGCTTAAGTTTTCTGGCAACAGATTCCTCATGAAGAAGAAGAGGTTTCTGCCATGAGAAGCCTCGTGACCTGCCTGTCTCCCTCTTGGACTTGCTCTGCGCTCTACCAAGATGCTGAAGAACAAAGGTGTCTGCCATCAGTTCCCTCACTACAGAATGCCTGCATGCTGACGAACTGTCCTGGGCCTGCCACCTTGCTACCTGAGTCCTGCTGCTTCTTCCTGGACTGGCTCCGCAACTTCTTCCTGCTACCTGCTTGCTGCCCAATCCCGGCCACTCTGCTGCTGCTCTCCCCTGTGCTTTTGCCTCGGACCTTCGAAATGTCATGCAACGGGACTACTTCTGGATCCTGGTGGTGACTATCGCTGCTTTACGCAATTCTTGCTTCTTTCCTATTTTTTCTATTGCCCTCCTTCCCTTCCCTGTCACCCTAATTCAGAATGGTTGCCATCCTTCACTTCCCCCTCTCCCTGATTAGGATTTATAACAAATTAGTCAGACCAGCATTTGAACCATTGTTTCTTAATCTCACATATATTAAAATTATACATATATTAAAAAGAACCTGCTCTCCTTCATATAAATTGGAGCAAGACACCCCCCCTGCCATTAGGGCAGAGCTAGTTTGGGACCTCCTCGTGAGGCTGAATGTATACAAGTCCCTGGGGCTGGATAACACGCATCCTAGGGTCCTAGAGGAGCTGGCTGATGTGGTTGCTGAGCTACTCTCCATCGTATTTGAAAAGTTGTGGCTGCTGGGAAAAGGAAATGTCACTCCCATATACAAGAAAGATGTGGGTGGTACTCAGGTTATGGTGGGTGGGAGATACTGGGGGTGGTTCTGGGTTATGGTGCTTAACGGGTCATGGGTTCATGGGGAGGTTGTATGTCAAAAAATGTAGGCGGTTGTTGTGCAGCAATAAATTGGCACTTGAGCTACACTGTCGTGTCCCTGTAGTGGGTGGGGTGCAGATTGTAGGGGCACTGATGCGGTGTTGTTGACTGGGCTGGGGTTGCAGGGAGGTTGGCAACAAGTCGTGTCCCCGACATGATAAGGTGTGCGCATACGGTGAGGGATAGCAGCTCACATTATGGCTTCTGTGCAGCAAGTGGTGAGTATGTTGAAGATGCTGGGAAAGCAGGCAGGGGTTTCGCTATTGTCAAAAGCCCTAACAGTGCTGATTAATCGGATTCAGCGCCGTGGTTGTGGGAGTAACCCGCAGAATGCTTATCCTGCAGGAATTTAGATAAGGAGGCAGAGGAGTTGTGGGAAAAAGTTAAACCAGGAGCAAAAGGTACAGTGGATATCACTGCTACCTTGGGAAGCTTAGAGAGAGCTCTGAAAGCAGTGGGAACAGAGGAGCGGTGTTGGCTGATGGCTTGGGAATTGGTGTTAGGTCAGACTGGGGAGGAAGGCGAGGAGTCGGGGAAGGAGCCTGAGAATGGAGGTGTGGAGACTGTGAAGGGGGGTGAGGAGGATGTTGCAGAAGTTGAACAGAGCAGCAGGGCAGAGTCAGAGGCTGAGCAACAGGAGGAGGAGTTGGGAGTGGATACACCTGGAAGGAACGGTGGGGTCGGGGGAGCCACTCTGGGGACTCTGGGGGCAAAGGAGGATGTGCCTTGGGCAGCACCTGAGTGGCCTCCCGCAGTGTTTAACTGGAGGGTTATTGGGGTGCCACACCCATGTTCTCGTATGTTCCTGGGACAGTGCCTATGCCCACTGCTGGTTCAGTAATGGCACCCACGGCTCCTCCCCTGTATACTGGGGTGAGTGCCAAGGGGGTGGAGGCAGCCGGCCTGTGATTGGAGCAAAAAAGGGAGGGAAAAGAGCAACCGGGGCCAGTGATTGGAGGAGAAGGGGCCGGGTAGGCGGAACAGGAACTGGGTGTAGAGGAGGCAGCAAATAACAGTGCAGAGGCTATTACGCAAAATGCAGGAGACAATAAAAGAAAAGCAGAGTGGGCAGCAAAGAGGATCATGTCAAACAGAGGGCTCTGCCTTAAATGACACACTGCAAGAAACTGGAAGGGAGTGGCTTATCAGGGCTAAGGACTGTGTATTGATGGGTTGTCAGCTGTGGTCCATTGAGCCTGATGCACCCCCGCCCTCAGCAGCTTTTCTGGTTTTGATGGGTCCAGTTGGGACCCGTCAGTGGAATACTGTAGATTATAAAATTCTGTCGCAGTTGAGATCAGCTATTCAGTCAGAAGGGATATTGGGATTAGGGGTGCAGCTGCTGTTAGATACCATCACGACATCAGGACCACTTATGTTTGACTGGTGGCAGACCATCAGGGCAGTCTTAACACTGGCACAACGTGCAGTGTGGGAGCAACAGGTGAGGACTCAGGCAGAGACAATTATTATACAAGCGCAGATGGCTATTACTAAAGACAGAACGGCTGCTAAACCTTTGCCTGTTTGGCACCAAATAATGGAAGGACTTAAACAAATTCAACAAGGAAGAATTTCTTCGGACTATTCCCCATCGCCCTTCCTCCCACCCCTGCTGCTGCCCCTTGCTGCAGAAAGCAGCCCTGGTCTGGATTCGATCTGCAGCTTCAACCCCACCCCTTACCATGGAGAAGAGAAATCACAACCCCCCCCCCTCGCTGCTGCCCTCGGCTCTGCCCCTTGGCGCTCATCCCACTCTCACCTTTGGCTCTGCCCATGACGCTCACCATGCTCTTGCCCTCTGCTCCACACCCAAAGTTCTCCACGCTGCCCCCGCCCTCTGCCCCATCCATGTCACTCACCATGACACTGCCACCCTCCGCCCCATCCACGTTACCTGCTCCTGCAACTCTGCAGCCTGCTGGTAACTTGGTTAAAGATAATAACGGACCTGCATATGCTTGTAAGGCTACACAAACTTTCTTCCAAGAATGGGGGGTTAGACATATTTCAGGCATTCCTCATTCTCCCACTGGACAAGCTATCATTGAGTATACTCATCTAACATTGAAATCTATTCTTAATAAACAAAAAAGGGGAATACAGGAGACACACCACAAGAAAGATTATGGACTGGCCCTAAGTTGGTTCCAGCACAATACGTTCGGTCTCATCTCAAGGCAGAAAATAGTATCCAGCCTTTATAATGACTGGGATTGTGTGCTTCTTATTTGTTGATATTGCTTTATAACTTGTTATATTGCAAATAGCAGCAGTAGTAGTGGTATGATATAGTGGGTGATTTTCCTGTGTTATCAATGTAGTCTCAAGAATTAGAGTTATTAGGTGTTATCTAGGTTGTTGTGTGCTTCTTTTATTTTAGTAGTAGATTGAATGTGAATTAAACAGGATTTAATGTTACCAGTGCTGTAATCTACGGGAATAGCCCTTTTAATGTATTAGTAACTCTTGGTTATGATGCTATCAGCCTATCAATTAGCTTTTCTTGATTTGCAAAGACAAAACCTGGAAAGAAATCCCAGGCAAAGGGATGACCCTGTATTATAGAATGATTTACTCTCTTTCATCACACTAATCAAGATTTTCAAAATATGACCACGAAGCACCTGAGGCAAAGGCGCACGCTAAGAGAGCTAACCTTGATTGTTTATTATGTTTTGCAAGCAGGTGCTCCACTTGAGCTCTGTATCACACAGTGGCCATGCGAATGCAGTGTACAAATGGAAAATACGCTTCAGACCCTGAGAAGAATAAAACAAGAGAGAGGCTGTGATGGGTGAGAGAGGAAAGTGCACCTTGAAGCAGGGACGCCCTGCTGGCATTGCCTATTGCATTCATCACCAAATGTTCTTTTTCTCTCTTTTTCTGCATGTTGTTGGTTCTCAGTTAGTAAAAATGCCCCTAGTTCTATCTGGCATGCAAACATTGTCCGACTATTAATTCTCTATTATCCCAAAGGCATAATCATGAGCACTCTAAAAGCATCTGTTGTACAAATTTTAGTGATCATTCAAAATCAGTATATCAGAATATACGAAAGTTGAAGACCTCTTTCTAATCAGTTAGAGATTAACACAGAAAGGGACATTCAGGGATTTATTTCCAGGTTGCAGAAAGTTGGGCTGCAGACCAAACAGGTATGTATTCTTTTAGTAGGTTAGCAGTATTTCTTGTCATTATGCTTTGTTTGTATTTCTCACATTTAAAGTATTGTCAATTGAGGCATTGATTGAGTTATAATGATTATGTTATTAATATAATTAGTGTTATGATTCTGCACAATGACAGCTGTAGACGAGGATTAATCTTTTTCAACGGATCCAGTATATCTGCACTTCAACGCGCTATTTTTGTTCTAATGACTGAGGGAAATAATAGTAAAAAGTTGGAGACATGGTAGCATGGCATAGAGAGGGGGGAGATGTGGACGATACTTGGTGTGGGTGGTATTCAGGTTATGGTGGGTGGGAAATACAAGGGGTGGTTCTGGGTGGTGCTTAATGGGTCACAAGTTCATGGGGTGGTTGCATGTCACAATATATAGGTGGTTGTTGTGCAGCAATAAATTGGCACTAGAGCTACTCTATGCATGCATCTCTTGTGTCCCTGTAGCGGGTGGGGTGCAGATGGTAGGGGCGCTGATGCAGTGTTGTTGACCGGGCTGGGGTTGCATGGAGGTCGGCAACAAAAGGGAGGAAAGAGGATCCAGGCAACTACAGGCTAGTGATCCTCACCTCTGTGCCTGGGGAACAGATTCTCCCAGAAGAAGGCATATGAGGGATGAGTGGGTGATCTGAGACAGACAGTGTGTTTTTATCAAGGGAAGGTCGTGCCTAACCAATGTGGTGGCCTTCTGTGATGGACAGACAGCACAGGTAGATAAAGGAAAGGCAACCAATGTCGTCTACCTGGAATTTAGCAAGGCCTTTGACACAGTCCTCCATCACATTTTTTTCCTCTAAATTGGAGAGATAAGGAGGGATGGACTATTCAATGGGTAAGGAATTGGTTGGAGGTCCATAGACACAGGGAGGTTTGTGGTGAATGGCTCTATGTCCAGATAGAGGCTGGTGACAAGCAGTGTGTCCCCAAGAGGTCTGTCTTGGGATCAGTGCTCTTCAGCATCATCAGTGATATTGATGATGGTCTTGAGTGCACCCTCAGCAAGTTTGCTGATATCGCCAAGCTGAGTGGTGCAGCTGATGCATTAGAAGAAAGGGGTGCCATCCGGGAGGACCTCAACAAACTTGAAAGGTGGACCTGTGTGAGCCTAATGAGGTTCAGCATAGCAAACTGCAAGGTATTGTATCTGGATTGGAGTAATCCCTGACATTTTTACAGACTGGGAGAAGTCCTTGAGAGTAGCCCAGTTGAGAAAGACCTAGGGGTTCTGATGAAAGACTGAACATGAGCCAGCAGTGTGCTCTTGCAGCTTGGAAGACCAATGGTATCCTGGGCTCAATCAGAAGAGAGGAGGCCAGCAGGGAGAGAGAGGTGATTGTTTCTCTACTCTGCCATAGTGAGGCCCCAGTTGGACTACTGCATCCAGGTCTGGGGCGTCCAATATGGGAAAGATGTGGAGCTGTTGAGAGGGTCCAGAGAGGACAACAAAAATGGTCAGAGGGCTGGAACACCTCCTCTGCAAAGGCTGAGGGAACTGGGCTTGTTCATCCTGGAGAAGACTTCAGGGAGACCTCGTTGCAGCCTTCTAGTATTTAAATGGGGATTATAAACAGGAGGGAAATCAACTCTTGGGTAGATAGTGATAGGACAAAGGGAAATAGTTTTAAACTCAAGGAGAAAAGGTTTATACTAGATATCAGTGGAAAGTTCTTCACTGAGAGAGTGGTGAGGTGCTGAAACAAGCTGCCCAGAGAGATTGTGGATGCTCTGTGCTGCAGGTGTTCAAGACCAAGTTGGATGGGACCCTGGGCAACCTGGTTTAATACCAGATCTGGAGGTTTGTTCCCCTGCCTGTGACAGGGGTGTTGGAACTTGATGGTGCTTGAGGTCCCTTCCAACCCAAGCCATTCTATGATTCTGTTTCTCAATTCACTCATCATGCAGACTGTACCTTAATTTGGTATCAGGAACTTGAACTTGAACTTGATCTTGTAGAAGCTCATTAGATTCTCAGTGGCCTGCTTCTCAAGCCTGTCAAGGTTCCTCTGGATATCATCCTTTCCCTCCTGAATATGAACAACAGTATTCAGACTGGTGTCATCCACAAACTTGCAGAGGGTGCACTCAGTTCCACTGTCCATGTCACTGACAAAGGTGTTAATAATACCTAATATTAATACTAATTAATAAATACCTAATATTAATAATTCCTGTGACAGCACAGGTTTAGAAGCATGGAGAGTGCTAGTGGTCTCTCAGCTACAGTTGCAAGATTTTAAGTGGTTCCTAAAGGGCTGAATATTCTGCTAAAAGTGGTAATCTGTCTGTCTTCTAGATACTGAGGATAAGAATTGTTGTACATAAATCTCTGCCTAAATAAGTACATACAGGAAAAAATAACGTGCTAAGGTGATCAGAAGATGAGGAATTGAAACAACTGTGATTATAAAAAATGTATAAAATACTGATCCCATTGCTAACACCAGCTTTCATTTTGCATTCAGACATTTTGCACCTCTGTCATTCCTTTCATGTTAAATAGGAAAGCTTTGCTGGTACTACCTTCCTTCCTTCCTTCCTTCCTTCCTTCCTTCCTTCCTTCCTTCCTTCCTTCCTTCCTTCCTTCCTTCCTTCCTTCCTTCCTTCCTTCCTTCCTTCCTTCCTTCCTTCCTTCCTTCCTTCCTTCCTTCCTTCCTTCCTTCCTTCCTTCCTTCCTTCCTTCCTTCCTTCCTTCCTTCCTTCCTTCCTTCCTTCCTTCCTTCCTTCCTTCCTTCCTTCCTTCCTTCTCTCTCTCTTTCTCTTTCTTTCTTTCTTTCTCTCTTTCTCTCTTTCTCTTTCTTTCTTTCTTTCTTTCTTTCTTTCTTTTCTTTCTTTCTTTCTTTCTTTCTTTCTTTCTTTCTTTCTTTCTTTCTTTCTTTCTTTCTTTCTTTCTTTCTTTCTTTCTTTCTTTCTTTCTTTCTTTCTTTCTTTCTTTCTTTCTTTCTTCTTTCTTTTCTTTTCTTTTCTTTTCTTTTCTTTTCTTTTCTTTTCTTTTCTTTTCTTTTCTTTTCTTTTCTTTTCTTTTCTTTTCTTTTCTTTTCTTTTCTTTTCTTTTCTTTTCTTTTCTTTTCTTTTCTTTTCTTTTCTTTTCTTTTCTTTTCTTTTCTTTTCTCTACCTTCCTTCCTTCCTTCCTTCCTTCCTTCCTTCCTTCCTTCCTTCCTTCCTTCCTTCCTTCCTTCCTTCCTTCCTTCCTTCCTTCCTTCCTTCCTTCCTTCCTTCCTTCCTTCCTTCCTTCCTTCCTTCCTTCCTTCCTTCCTTCCTTCCTTCCTTCCTTCCTTCCTTCCTTCCTTCCTTCCTTCCTTCCTTCCTTCCTTCCTTCCTTCCTTCCTTCCTTCCTTCCTTCCTTCCTTCCTTCCTTCCTTCCTTCCTCCCTCCCTCCCTCCCTCCCTCCCTCCCTCCCTCCCTCCCTCCCTCCCTCCCTCCCTCCCTCCCTCCCTCCCTCCCTCCCTCCCTCCCTCCCTCTTCTATGGAGAAAGGAGATACAGGTACATGAGTAATATCATTATTGTGGTACAAAGGGAGGAAAAGCGAAGAAATCACATATACATTGTTGAATTTGCATTAGGTTCTGTTCATTTCATACTTTTCTATAATGTTTTTTACTTTGCCAACTGTCCCCCCTGGAAAATTTAATTTGATGCATTGCATGTATTTGGCATTGCAGCCTCTCCTTTCCAAACCTATCTAATCTGACAAGTCAGGACAAACAGAGGTTATGCACATAAGCACTTTAATTTTTTCCTATGCAAACAAAATGAAAATTCTCTTTCCTGCTTTTTGTTTGCAGTTTGGATATGGAAAGATTAGAATATTCAAAATCAGACTAATCCTCTTATGCATACATTTAGTGCTGCCTGCTGCCATTAGGTTGTTCATGATCATTTTGGAAGAACTCTGTTACTTTTTTAGCTTTACTGATTAAACACTGAATCTAACAAAATATACACTACCCACTCAATTTTAGTTAAATTTTCATATTCTCAGTGCTTGATTGACACCATCTTGACTGACTTAAGTGACATGCACTAACTTCAGGAAACAAACATCCATCACACTCAGTGCCTTCCTCTCTTATGATTTTTGTAAGCAAAGGTATTTTTAGACTAGAGGGAGTCAAATCCCACTTCACTGTGGGTTTCACTCACATGTGCTGAGTATAATTCTGTTTTATATGGTCAGATGAAGGAAGAATAAGTGTACAGTCACCAGTACCTTTGAAACTGAACTATTAAAAATAGATCTTCCAAACTGGAGATCAGAATATCTCAAGACACTAGCATCTATGATATTTTCCTAAAATTTCTGTTCTAATTTGAAAGTTGACTTGGGCATAAATGTGCTACGTGTTGGAAAATAGGGTAGCTGGCAACTATATCAGATAGTCCAGAGAGATGCTTGTAAACTGAAGGCTATGGATAACGAAGAATTTAAGCAAAATACAAATTTTCTTTACATCCACGAGAAGGTAGTTTCTGTTCATCAGCTGTTTGGGAAGTAATTGTATGCTATAGGAAAGCCAAATATGATAGCAGACTTAGAATATTTTTCTGCTTGTCCTTTCATAGGAAAAAAAAATCCGATAAGCTGTTCAAAAGGGCTATACAATAAGGTTTATGTTCCACTCATTCAAATCTCGTACACTATTAATGTCTGTGAATAAGATAATTAACAAAGAAGACTGAAAAAAAAGTTGTGACTTATGGGCATGTTTGGCATGGTCCCATCAGTAATGGAGGGGGGGGCACCCATGATCACACGCCCTGGGAAAAGGGAAAGCGGAAAAAGGGGAAAAAGACAGGAAGCTGGCCTAAAAAAAAAACAAACAGTGGCAATGATCTGGGGAGGAAAGCTAATTTACTAAACAAGATACTGGAATGCAAGATAATTTAATATAACTCAGTATAATTCAATATAATACAATTGAAGCTAATAGAGCAAATAAAATGAGAGAGAAAGTGTCCAAGAACTGAAGACCTTTCTCTAATGCTGAAAGAGAGGTGTCTAGCTGGGACAAACAGAAAGGCAAAAGAGGGGGATGTCTTGTGATCTGTGAACAGTTTTATCTTTCCCTATGAATAAAAAAACAGAAGCAGAAAAACAACTCAGAGTCCTCTGGGGTATGTATTATGTAGATCTTCTCTTCTGAGGACCAAGTACCCAGAAATATCAGCAGTCCATGGAACTGGAGCAGTAATCTTTAACACCCAGTGCAATACATGATTTTGATGTGGAATACTGATAACAAAAAATCATGAAACCATGACAATCCTGCAGATCTGAAGTTTCCTCATGACTTTTTAAAGTCAGGTGAAAATTCACTGGCTTCCCCAGAGGATGAATTATCATCCTCATGTAATTTTGAATTTGAGAATCACAGAATCATAGAATCATAGAATCATAGACTGGCTTGCATTCCAAGGAACTTTATAACACATCTCGTTCCAACCCGTCTGCTATAGCAGGGTTGCCAGCCATTAGATCATGCTGCCCTGGGCCATATCCAAACTTGTTTTGTACACCTCCAAGGATGGGGCATATACAGCTTCTCTGGGCAGTTTCTTCTAGTGCCTTGTCACTCCCTGAGTAAAGAACTTCTTCCTAACATTTAACCTAAATTTCCACTTCTAGTTTAAAATCATTTCCCCCATGGTATAAGTGTCTTCCCATGTAAAAAAATTGGTCCCTTGCCAAAAGTTGGTCCCCTTAAGCACTGAAAGGTCACAATGAGGTCACAGCAGAGCCTTCTCCAGGCTTAACATGCTCTCTCATCTTTTCTTCCATCTGGATATACTCCAGAATTTTGATAATTTCTATTCCCCTTCTCTGGACATGCTTCAGTGTGTTTCTTGTATTGGGGGCTCCATGTCTGGATGCACTATTCAAGATGTGACTTCACAAGGATAGGATTATCACAAGGAGGGGGATCATCACCTTCCTCACCTTACTGAACAACCCTCCTTTGTTTCCAGGATGCCTCTGGCCTTTCAGGCTGCACGCTACTGGCTCATATCCAGATTTTTGTCTACCAAAACCATGAAGTTCTCCTTGGTGGGCCTGCTCTCAAGGATTTTTTCTTTTAGTCTATTGACATATCTGGATTTCCCCAACTCAAGTACACCTTGCACATTTTGAATCTTATTAGGCTTTTATGGACCCACTTTTCCTGCCTGTTCTACTACCTCTGGGTAGCATCCCTTCCTTCTGTTCTGTCACCTGCACCACTCAGCTTGGTGTCATTGGCAAACTTGAGAGTATACTCCATCCCACTGTCTAAGATGTTGAAGGGTGCCAGCCCCAAGACACGGGGAACACCACTCACCTGGACACAGAACCGTTGATCTCAACCTTCTGACTATGTCCATCCAATTCTTTTCTCACAGAACAGTGCAGTCTTCAAACCCATATCTCTCCAACTTTGAAATAAAGATTTGATGTGAGACAGTGTCAAAAGCTTTGCAGAAATCCAGGTAGATGACACCAATTGCCTTTTCTTTGTCTGCTTATGCTATCACTCCTTCATAGAAGGCCACTATATTTGTCAGGCATGATCTGCCCTTGGGGATGCCGTACTGGCTGTCTCAGAACAGCTTCTTGTCTTATATATGCCTTAACATCTCTTCCAGGAGCACCTGTTCCTTGATCTTCCCAGGTACAGACATGAAGTTACCAGCCTATAGTTCTCTGGAGCTTCCTTTCTCTCTGTCTTAAAAATAAGAGAAATATTTTTTTCCCTTTTTTCAGTCACTGGGGACTTCACTTTACAGCCATGAATTTTCAAATCTGATGAAGAATTTGGAAGCAACACCAACCAATTGTTTCAGCACTGGGGGTTGTGTGTCATCTGGCCCCATAGACTTGTACACATTCAACCTAATGAGACAGTCTCTGATTTGCTTTGCTCTAACAGTAGGAGAAATTTTTCTTTCCCACAGTCCCACAAAAGGCTCAGGAATGTGAGAGATGTGAAGAGACTGACTAGTGACAAAGACCAAAGCAAGGAACTTACTGAGTAACTCAGCTTTCTCCATGTCAGTTGAAACCATCCTTCCTGCTCATTTATCAGATGGGGGTACAGAGCATGCTACACTATCTTTTTAAGCAGCATAACAGTTTGTCGGAGGCTGACAAATTACCATGCAGGCTGCAATTTTACTTCACAAAAAGCTCAGCTTCTTCTTCATTAACATTCCAGATAAGGAAAAACACCTTTACTTTTGATTTTCTTAAAGGCAGTGCACTAAACTGATCAAAGGAAATTGCCCTTAACCTTTTATGCTTCAGCACTTTGTTTTTATCATTCTTTTCAACTAAACTTAAAAATACCTTCTTACTCTGTTGCCAGCTCCAGACCATGTTCTGGCCAGTCCCAAGGAAATTTTGTTATATATCACTTCAACCAGAATCTGTTTCACCCTTCAGAAATACTGAGTTACCACTGTTTAAAACTTTTCCATTAAGACTGCAATTTTTTTTTGAGAATGACTATATAAGTGCATGCACACAAATAGTTGCTGAGGTGAGGCTGCACTTCTAGAGGTTGCCTCATCCTACAAGTTACTGATTTAGATGATATTACAGATTAGACTGTCCTGGGAACAGTAAGATTTTCATGGACTTGATAAAGAAAGAAAAGCATTTAGAAAAGAAAAAATTAGTATAATCTTTTCTTGACTTGTTTTGGAAGATATAAATAATATACTCTGGACATTAAACATTGAAATTATTTAATACTGGCAAGTATTATTAAAAATTAGCACTGAAGACTGAGATCAGAAATGGTGAACATTTCTTACAACTGGAACTGCAAGAAATATTGACATCACAGGCTGACAGCCACATGTGAACTTCAGACAAGTCTTCCAGTTCTAATCAGTGGTCCACAGGTCATAGAAAAGGTATAAGCTATTGTCAGTGGTTTATGGGCTGGTTCAGCCTAGTTCCATGACTAGCAGGGCAGAGGGATCTGTAGATCCACGCCTCTGGAAAGAGCAAACAGGGGACCCCAAATAATTAAAAACAGTGGCAGCGATCTGAGGAGAAACAAACTAATTCACTAATTATGAAATCGGAACGCAAAATAACAGACTATAATATAATATAATTAGAATTGAAGCTAATAAATCAAATATAAAGAGAGAAAATGTCCAAAAAAGCTGAAGGCCTTACACTAATGGCATGTGGTCAGGGTGAACAGTAAGAAGAGAGCTTGACGATCGAAAAGAGGGATATCAGGTGACCTACTGAAGCCTTATATTTGTTCTCCCTAAGCAGGAATAAAAACAGCATAGCAAACAGTCTTCTAGAGAATGTAGTTCTCTTCTGGATAGGTGCCCAGAACTGAAGCATTAACTCTTTAACTCCCGTGCTGTAAATGATGTTATGACGTGGAAAACCATAACAGCTGTATTCATAAGTTTGTGAGACTTTTTCTGCTTTTCTTGTTAGGTGAAAGCACGTGGATTTCTTTCCTTGGGTTACAGAAATACTGCCAACACAGCAGCTGGTAATTCTTCAACTGTAACTACTAAACATACTGAGAGAAAATAGTTCTTCCTAAATGTATAGTAGCTGATCAATACTTTCTGTCACTACCATTTGACATGACCAAGGTGAATAGAATAACTAGTAATCAAAAGTAACTTTTCTGAGCCATTTCTGAAGACACTATCAATAACTAGTTCTTTTCTATAGTCCTTCATGTCCTTCATATCTTAAAGCTTGCTATTTCTTTCAAGATTTTTGTCAATGGAAAAATCGTGCAATACCAAGCAGAAGTGCAATTGTTGACATAGATGGTTCCTGATTCTTTTGTTGCCACAAACAGAATATGGATTGAAGACACCAGTCTATGCTTCAGTGACTTATAAACAAGGACAATGCAAAGGTGTGCTTCCAGCCAATGGACTTTATAAGTTTTTGCAATTTTCTTTTTACCCTCCGTGATTCTGAATAGCTCTCATGTGTTTTTCCTCTTCATTGCCTTCTTTGTGCAAAGAGACTGTGACAGTTTTTTCCTGACTGGGACACTGACTTGAACATATATATCACTGTGATACGTATCACTCTTGTCTTTTCTGCCTCAGCAAGTTCAGTGTGAATCCTAACACAATGAAAATGTTAATGTCTATCACACAAAAAAGAATAAAGCTAAAGGCAGCCACTACAAAATATGTTGTGTTCTTTTTTAGTTTTCTGTAGATTACAAAACTTGTACAAATCTACATACTAGAGTTCTGGACATTCTAAGACAAGCTAGAGAGAATCAGTTAATCTACAGTCCAAGTAATCATAGAATCATAGAATCACAGGGTTGGAAACGACCTATAAGATCATCTAGTCCAACCGTCTCCTCATCACCATTGCCACCACAAGCACTAAACCACATCACGCAGCACGTCATCCAGACACCTCTTGAACACTGCCAGGGACGGCGACTCCACCACCTCCCTGGGCAGCCATTCCAGTGCCTGACCACTCTCTGAGAGAAAAAGTTCTTCCTTATGTCCAATCTAAACCTCCTCTGATACAACTTGTGGCCATTGCCCCGTGTCCTGCTTGTTGCCTGGGAGAAGAGGCCAAATCCCTCTTCACCACAACCTCCCTTCAGGAGGTTGTAGAGTGCAATGAGGTCTCCCCTGAGCCTCCTCTTCTCCAGACTAAACAATCCCAGCTCCCTCAGCTGCTCCTCAGAAGACTTGTGCTCCAGACCCCTCACCAGTTTTGTTGCCCTTCTCTGGACATGCTCCAGGATCTCAACATCTTTCCTGTAGTGAGGAGCCCAAAACTGAACACAGTACTTGAGGTGCGGCCTCACCAGTGCTGAGTAGAGGGGGATGATCACCTCCCTGCTTCTGCTGGGTGTTTCTAATGCAGGCCAGGATGCCGTTGGCCCTCTTGGCCACCTGGGCATATTGTCGGCTCATTTTCACCCGAGCATCAACCAACACCCCCAGGTCTTTCTCTTCTTCACACTCATCCAGCCATTCGTCCCCAAGCCTATAACGCTGCGTGGGGTTGTTGTGGCCAAAGTGCAGGACCCGACACTTGGCCTTGTTGAACCTCATCCCATTCACCTCAGCCCAGTGGTCCAGCCTGTCTAAATCCCTCTGAAGGGCTGCCCTACCCTCAGGCAGATCGACTCCACCTCCCAGCTTGGTGTCATCTGCAAACTTGCTGACGGTGCACTCAATCCCCTAATCTAGATCATCAGTAAAGATATTAAACAGCATGGGCCCCAGTACCGAACCCTGGGAGACACCACTTGAAATGGGTCGTCAGCTGGACTTCACTCCATTCACCACGACCCGCTGGGCATGGCCCTTTAGCCAGTTCCTTACCCAAATAAGTGTATAGTTGTTCAGACCATGGGCAGCCAGTTTCCCCAGAGGAAGCCTGTGAGGGACCGTGTCAAAGGCTTTGCTGAAGTCTAGGAAGACTACACCAACAGCCCTTCCCTTATCTACCAGACTAGTCACCCAGTCATAGAAGGAGATGAGGTTGGTCAAGCATGACTTGCCTTTCAAAAACCCGTGCTGGCTGGGCCTGATCCCCTGGACACTGAGTACATGCTGTGCAATCTCATCCAAGATGATTTGCTGAATAACCTTCCCTGGTACTGAGGTCAGGCTGACAGTTCCCCAGATCCTCCTTATGGCCCTTCTTGAAGATGAGAATCACATCAGCAAGCCTCCAATCCTCTGGGACCTCACCAGTTAACCAGGAGCGTTGATAGATGGCCAAGAGGGACTCAGCAATCACCCCCACCAGCTCCCTCAACACCCGAGGGTGCAGCCCATCTGGTCCCATGGACTTGTGACAGTCCAGATGAAGGAGGATCTCTCTGACTGCCTCCACTGGAATTACTGGGGGCATATTCTGTGTAGTGTCCTGGACTTCCAGATCAGGGCATAAAAAGCCCAGAGGATAACTGATCTGGCTGTTAAAGGCAGATGTAAAGAAGGCATTGAGGACCTCAGCCCTCTCCTTGTCTTCAGTGGTCACATTCCCAGCTGCATCAAGTAGAGGAAGAGAATTATCTTTGGTTCTTCTTTTCCCATTGATATATTTATAAAAGGATTTTTTATTGTCTTTTACTGCAGAGGCCAACCTGAGCTCAAGTTGGGCTTTCACCTTCCTAACTTCCTCCCTGCATACCTTAGCTACTTCTTTGTAATCTCTCCAAGCAACCTGTCCCTTCTTTCAGAGGATGTAGACTCTCTTTTTCTCCTTGAGTCTCAACAGTAATTCCCGGCTCATCCACACTGGTTGTCTTCCCCTGTGGCTCTCCTTATGGCACTCAGGGACAGCCTGTTCTTGTGCCTTTAAGATTTCAGTCTTGAGGAGCGTCCAGGCTTCCTGGGCACCTTTACCCTTGAGAAGCGACTCCCAAAGGAAGATGTTATGTTATATAATGTTATATAACTGACCCACTAGAGTTGTCAGAGAGAAAAAGGAAATATATAATATTACTATATTAAAAATAATAGCATGTATAATAGTATAACAATTACATAATTATATTTTAATAATATAATTATAATGATACAAACATTAAAGTATAATGATATTGTATTATATTACTATATAATATTCCAATATGCTATATTGGAACACAATTATATATTGCATTATATATATATGTATTATACCAAATTATATTAAATTATGTATTATTTATATTATTTTATGAGTAAGGAAATATATAAATGAAAGTATGTTTTAGAAATTTGCTAAATGCCCATAACATACCCACATTTGTTGAACACAAATCAAGACTTTTTGTACCTCATAACATAGCATAATAAATTAAACTTCTGCTTTCCTTTCTTCGTTGAGGCAGTAACAGTTTAGAACAACCACCTATAGCAGAAAAATAAATTGGAAGAAAGGCATGCATGATGGCTCTTGATTGTTGAATTGCCAGTACTTAGAACCAGCCTGTGGGAATTTACATGACTTCTGATGACACTAATTAGAGCTTATTTCCTAAAGAAAAACTATTTCATTTCAACAGCACAGTAACGAAGCGTGGCCGATGTTGATTGGCAACTTCAATAAACAACTTTGAAATATTCAAACTGTGCTAACAATTGGAATATTAGAGACAATGCGAAGTGTAAACAAAGAACATTTATTGTCTGGAGTGGGTACAGGTTCCTGAAAAATCTTGATAAATGTTTCTTTGTGGTGCAAAATGCATACAGTAGAGGATGAAAATCATCAGTGCTATTGGAGCTTCGGAAAAGAAAGAGTAAAAGAGTACAAGTAGTACTTCTCATGCCACATACTTCGTTCTGAGCTCTTAATCCAGCAAGAGGTTGATCTCTGACAATCTACAGTTAGAATATAAGACTACTTGAGTGAAACTATGTTTATTTTTAACAACCTGACAATAGTCTTTTATTTATTTTTTTTTTTAAACAGGTAATGCTTTATAACCATCCACTCTAAATTATGATTTATTTAAAACAAAAAACTATCTTAATAGCTGAAAAGACTCTGCTGTCTCAGAAACAGAGTAGATTTCATCTTTCACTCCTCGTGTTATTTGATCAGTGGATGAAAACCTTTTGTTATTTCTAAAGTTTAATAGAGCCTTGGAGATCTGCATATTTGGAATGTGTCAGCTCAAGAATGGCTCTCTCTCCAGCCAGCATCATCCATTCCTGTGTACAAACAGGCTACAGGGAGGATTAAGGCTTAGAATTCTTTTTGACCACCTCGCTTTCAATTACTTTTCCTATTGTCTGAAGAGTTCATCAAATTAATTTCTGTATGTTTTAGATTTTTTTCCTATTGATTTCAATGATACCTTAATATCAGAGAATCATAGAATAATGAGAAGAGAAAGGGAACTCTAGAGATTACCTGAAATAAAGCACTAAGTCATCATGACTTAAAACATGTATCTAAAGTTTTGATTTTAATCATATTTACCTTGTGTGACAATTCAAAATGAGTAAATGGGATGTAGAGGTGGTTTTCTCCTTTCAGTCAGTACAGTGGATAAATATAAACCCATATAATTACATGTAATATGTACATGTATTAATACACATAGCAGAAACTGTTCTTTTCTACCTGTATGATACTTCAAGTAAGACTAATAGGTACCTATTTTTCCCTCCTTCTGGAAACAAGTAGAGAATGAAACCCGTCTAGACTCAAATTCAAAAGATAAAGTGGATAAGTTATGTCCAGTTAGTAAGTCTTGTGACAATGAAATAAATTATCTTATATAATATTCATCAGAACAGAAGTCAGAATCAATGTTTTGGTAATAAATACTGGTCAGCAAACAGTGTAAAGACTGACTTTTCTGTTACATTTTCTGAAAAAAAGCGCGTTCCAGTATACAGTAAAACATAAAATTATTGTGGTCTATATGAATTACTGACTGTTAAAGAATGTTTAGTCTTCCAAGTATCCCTGAAGTAAGAATGCTCATACTAATATAGGTGTAATGGTTTCAAATAAAGAAGTAGGCTTAAGAGTTAATAGGTAATAGAAAGGTAAAATTAGTATATTTAATCCCACATAGTTGATGGACAATGTCTTCCTTTTCCAAATTCTCAATATGGGTATTCACTGAGTTAAGGAAAATAGAATTACAATTATTAATCATTCTCATTACATAACATTATTTGTTTATGACTGCATTCTAGTGTGAAACTCCACTGTCATTTTAGATGGGAGCCTTTCAGAATATTTTCTGAGTAGCAGATTAGTTATAAAAACAAGTTCCCTTCCCTCCCCTTCCCTTCCTTTCCCTCCCTTCTTTCCGTTCCCCTTCACCTTCTCTGTTCCTGTTCCCCATTCCCTTTCCCTTCCCTTTTCCTTCTTCTTCCTCTTATCCTTCCCTTCTCTCTCTTCCCTCCTCCCCCCTTCATTCCCTCTCCACTTTTTCCTCTTCCCTCATTCCTTTTCCCTCATCTTTCTTCCCTTTTTTCCCTTCCCCCTTTTTTTATGCAAGGGAAATTTTTTACAACAACAATTTCTGATTGATGCTAGAAATGATACTCTCCTGTTTAAGAACATCTACATTTTGTTTACCTTTCTCAGAATTATATGTGTGACTTCAGTTGAGTAAGTCAGAAACAGCCTCATGAATACTGAATGTGTTCAAGTCTGTGGGGCCAGATGACATACATCGCAGGGTCATAAGGGAGCTGTCTGATGTGGTTACTGAACCACTCTCCCATCATATTTGAAAAGTTGTGGCTGTCAAATGAAGACCCCAGTAATCAGAAAAAGGGAAACATTACTCCCATTTGTAAGAAAATGAAGAAGGAGCACCTGGGGAACTACAAGGCAGTGAGCCTCACATGTATGTCTGGGAAAATCATGGAACAAATCCTTCTGGAAGAGATGTTAAGGCACAGGAGAGACAATGAGATGTTCTGAGACAGCCATCATAGCTTCACCAAGGGTAGATCATGCATGACCTATCTAGTGGCCTATGATGGAGCAACAGCATCAGTAGACAAAGAAAAGGCAATTGGTTGCGATCAGTGGTTCTGCATCCAGGTGGAGGCCATTCATGAGCAGTGCTTCACAAGGGTTTGCCTTGGGAATAGCTCTCCTCAGCATCTCTATCAACATAATTGACAGTGGGATGGAGTGCACCCTCAGCAAGTTTGCTGATGACATCAAGCTGAGTGGTAAAGATGACATAGCAGAAGGAAGGGATGCCATTGAGGGGGACCCTGATAAACTCAAAAGTGGGCTTACAGAAACTTAATTAAGTTCAGCAAAGCAAGGTGCAAGGCTTTGCACCTAGGTTGGAGTAATCCCAGATACGCACACAGACTGGGAAAAGAACTCCTTTAGAGCACTCCTGCTGAGAAAGATTTAGGGGTGTTGGTGGTTTACTTAGAACAAGCTAGCAGTGTGCACTTGTAGCCTGGATGGCCAGTGGTATTCTGGGCTCCACAAAAAGGAGGGTGTCCAGCAAGGCTGGGGAGGTATTGTTCCCTTCCACTCTGTCTTTTTAAGGCCACATCTTGAATACTGCGCTAAGGCTTGGGGCTCTCAAAACAAGGAAGATATCAAGCCACCACTTTCAAGAGAGTGGGTGCAGAGGAGGACTACAGAGATGATCAAATAACTGGAATATCTCTCCTGAGAAGGCAGGCTGAAGGAACTGGGCTTGTTCAATCTGGAGTAGAGAGTGCAGTGGGAAGACCTCATTACTGCCTTCCAATATTTAAAGGGTGATTATAAACAGGAGGGAAATCTACTACCCTGACTGCAGCTTGAGTTTCCTTCCATCCTAAGCAATTCTGTGATAATGTGATTTTATGATTCTATTATTCTATGAAATTCAAATGAAAAGTATGAAGCACTTGGTATCTACATTCAACTGAAAATTTCATTTAAATAAAGTATATATTAATTTCTACTACCCTGAATTTTGTGTTAATTAGAACCATAAATGTAATGGATTTTCTCTTTTGTCTGTCAAATTTAAGAGTTACTCAAATAAAAATCAACTGACACTCCCCTGTTTTCCACACTGAAAGTGAATAAAAAATTCTCAGCATTCACAGGTGTGTACAACAGAAACTAATTCACAATCTGTTGACACATTTTACTTAAGGCTTAGCCATTATTTTACAAAGAATCCTGGAATTCTCAAGTAGGTAATGAATTTTAAATGGAAAAAAATATGAAGTCATGTGCATTTGAGTAAATCCTTAAAAAAAAAATTAAAAAAAATCTGAGCCAAAGATTCAGATGTTGTTTTTTGTTTGTTTTTATCTGTTATTTTGTACGTTTTATTGGGAGAGATGTTTTTTAAAACAACAGAATATTTATACCAGTAGCATATGGCATATGAGAATATTATTGGTGTTACAAAAATAATAAAAAAAGAAATAGCTAGAGTAAATAGAGTAAAGCTGTGTTATGGTTTTATGATGAGAGGTGTATGCTGAATCACGTATGTAGACCAGTTGTTGTATGTCACTCTTAAAGGTCTCTTTCTGAAGAGTTTGTTATTATAACTTTAAAGATTAATTTGCAGTGCAGATACATTTATTTATTCAAGTTTTGCTCAGCTCTGTATAGTGTTCTTGCTATTAAACCTCCTGGAGTCAAATAATTTTATGCTCTTTGACCCATCAGATTCTACATCACGAAGCAGCTTCATATTCACTGAGTTTCATTGAGAAACATGCTCTTGAGAAATATCAGAATATCAGTTATTGAATTCCATAAACTAAAGCCTAGCCATAATTAATGATACTGTCTTAAAAGCAAGGAGGTAAAATAGCTCATAACAGTATACTTTAGATTTCTTATGATTTTACTTCTGAGAACAGAATGGATTCTCACAGTATTTACGTAAATTAGACAAATCAGAAAACTTACATTTCCAAGCAATGATTCCAAAATGAAATAAATGCATAGGAACAGAAGCTGTCACTGCAATACATTTGCATTGCAGATTAGCAATCTGATCTGTATACTCTCTTTCCAGGCACTGACATCTTAAGACAACAGTACTTCGTAAATGAGGCTTTAACATATGAAGTTCAAAAATCAGGATTTAAAGTTGGACCACATTCTTCTTTGATTTATAATGCTGATCAACATTTGTAAACATATAGGAAGAAGAACTGCAAATAACTTTGATTTTATACTATTCAAAAATAATAACAAACCTCCTTATTCTTGAAGCATTAACACTGCTTTCATTTTGGATGAATACCAGTGGATTCAAGAGGAATTAATATTTGTGAAAGATCTGGAAATGCAGGTTTTCATTTTTCTAGAGATGACATCATTAGCACTCAGCAGAAGGTGGACTTATTTCCAGAACAGACTAGAATCAAATGTTGGTCCATGGTTTTGCTGCATAAAACAATACTAACAAATGAACTTCACGTAGATTTGCTGAATCATGTGCATTTGATTGTTACATTTCAGCTATCATCAGATACAATTCTCATATGAGTTCAAAATTAGATTTTAATCTGTTAGAAATTATGCTCTGAATAAATAATTAATCCTCCTCTGAGACAATACATTTTTATTATTTTAGTGTTTGCCCCTATAGTACAATGGTTTCAACCTATTTGAGAGTTGCTGTGCAGAGCTGAAAAAGGCAGTAACAGCCATTCTTTATGAAATAGTTGTCTCTGGGCTTACTCCTGTCACCCAAGCTGTTTTCCATCAATGGGCACTCTACACATTTGTAGATGGACTTAACATATGTGAGGTCACATTATGACAGGGGATTCAGTGAACTAATCTGAATAACATTGTTATTGTGCAGCTTGGTTTTAAAACGGGCATATTTTAAACAAAACCTATATATGTACATATTCACTTGTCTGAATTTTCTTCATGCTTTTTCTGATGTTTCTTTCCTCTATCTTACTTTCTGCTGTCTTCTAGAGGAAATTTTTACTTTAAACTTTTAGATGAGTCTCACAGTTCCTCATGTGTTTATCTTAAAAAATGGGATAACTACTTGAGATTTTTATAATAAAGCACTTGTGTCATAGTCTTCTGATTTATTTCACAGTATACATGACAATAATAGGAAGAGGAAAAGGTTTCACCTATCTGACTTGATCCTTCTATTTTCATTAGCATCAATATAGTTTCTCTCCAGTTTCATTCTTCCAACCTAACGTAGAATAATCCTTCAGTCTTAGGATATTTTCTCTAATTGTCATTTATTTCTCTATACCCATTAAAGCTTGAAATTATAAAAAATCTGATGTACATTTTCATTCATTATTAATCTTTCTCTTCCTGTGAGAATCTCCGATGTAAATATACTCCCAGAATGTTTTCATTCTTACATCATCCTAGAGGTTTATATATAGCCAGTTTTCCATACAATAATAAAGGTTTCTTTTCTTCTGCAACTTCCAGCCAGTGATCTGAAGGTATAAGTATGGTTACTAGGCAATCACCAATCAATGAAATTTAATCAGAACAAATATCGGAATCTGTACCTGGTGGGAAGGGATAACCCTAACCATACATACAGGCTAGGTGATGAGATGCTGGAGAGCAACACTGCTGGAAGAGTCTTAGGGGTTTTGGTCAACAGTAAGTTGAATATGAGCCAAGACTGTGATCAGAAAGCCAGGAAGGAGAACCATATCCAGGGGCACATCAAGCATGGCATTGCAGCTGGTGGAGGGAAGAGATTATCCTGCTCTATACTACACTGATTTGGCCTTACACTGAGAACTCTGTGCAGTTTTGATTGCCACACTGCAAAAAGAACAGGAAACTATTCCCGTTCTTGTGATATACAGAATATCTGAAGGAGATCTAAATATATGGTGAAGGATCTAGAGGGGAAGTTGTATAAAGAGCATCTGAGGTCCTTTGGTTTGTTCATTCTAGAGAAGAGGAGACTGAAGGGACAACTCACTGTGATATACAGCTTCCTCATGAGGGGAAGCAGAAAGGCAGGTGCTGACCTGCTCTCTGTAGTGACCAGCAAGATATCCCAAGGGAACAGCATGAAGCTGTAACAGGGAACATTCAGGCTGGATACGAGAAAAATGTACTTCAACAGAGGGTTGTTGGGCACTGTAAAAGCACCCCTACTGCAGTGGTCACATGATGTCTGGACAGTGCTCTCAGATATTTGGTTTGATTTTAAGATTGTCCTGTGTGGGACCAGAAGTTAGAATTGACAATTGTTATAGATCCCTTCTTATCCTATCTCTGGGATGTTCTATTACTTTGTGATTCTAATTCCTAAAATTGTGAGCATAATAACAGCAAGATTTCTCCCTTATATTTCCTTATATTCTTAAGATCACTCACTTCTTCTTATGTCTTCTCTAATTGCCCTCTATAGATTATAGGACTGAGACATTTTATAGTCAGAAATTTCCACTAACATTCACTTACTTTTTGTTCATAAACTTCTTAAAATACTGGTTACATTTAGTGTGTTACGGTAATTCATACAGATGATATTTCCTTCAGCAATATGACGTGCAAGCTCTCTGCCGCCTATCAAATTCTTAAAAAATAATAATAATTATTATTAATAAAATATTTTTATAAGTTAATTCTAAAAAAATCTAATCCACTTGGTATCACACTCATTATTTTTGTATCAACACTGTATTTATTCAAGTGACACAGCAAGTACTAGATTAAAACAAAAATTTTCGAATCTATTATACATTTACAGCATTTAATTATTCTTTAATCTGTAATTTCAAGCAAGAAATTTTTAGTGATTTTTTTTCATCAATATAAGAGGTAAAGTTCTGAAATGCAAGTTTAAAACCTGTGTTTAATCATATATAATTCTCTGAAAAATATTGAAGAAATCAAAAATAAAGCAACCCGCATAGTATTTGTTATAATATTTCTTGGCTTTTGAATGTCTAAGCATGAAAACTTAATCTCAAAATATGATGCAAAATGATGCATTAGGGCTGCTCCAAAAATAATGCTTCCTATTTTATTATATTGACCCAGAAGGGCAGAAGTGGATGTTGGTGCAGGGCAGTTGGTGGTGGAGTAGCAGAAGTTCAACCTATCCCACACAATATTACATTTTGTTGTTGTGTAATAGATAGAAGTAGAGGAATAGTATGACAAAATGGCATCTGACATGGAAGCAAAGGTGTGCCATTGAATTCCTCCATGGAAAAAAAGAAATTCATATTCATTGATGTTTGCTGTATGTTTATGGAGACCAAACAGTGGGTGAGAGCACAGTGAGGCACTGAGGGGTGTTTTTCAACAGTAATAACAGCAACAGTGGGTCATATCTACTGGGGTGAATTTTTACAAGTGTGGCATGCGGGCTCTTGTTCATTACTGGTGAAAATGCTTTTTTAATAGTGGTGAGTATGTTAAAAAACAGTCTCTGTAACCAAGAATTTTCACTATCAAATAGTGTTATTGTGCTGTTTGTTGTGATTTTTGTGAAAGTAACTCAGAAATACTACTTACAGAGCCTTTTCCAAAGCCAATGAATAATGAGGTATATTGAACTAATATTTTGGTTTGTACCTCAGGTCTAGTTTAAATTATACAGAGTGTAAAAGATCAGACTCCAGGAAGATGAATATTGTGAACTAGAATCTCCTACAGAGCTAGAATAATTTGAGATGCATAATTTTATTGTATGTAGTTGAGTTATTCAGTATTTCATTCCTATTCTCCTTCAAAATATTGTTGTTCATGAAGACTGTAAAACTGCCTCAGTAAACTGAATGCTTTCATGAATGGACAGGACGCATTATTTACCTTTGTGAGCATTTATTATACTCAGCACACTTCCACAAATCGGATTACGCTTATAATAGTCAATAGGGAATTAATATCCAATTGTTTTTCTTTTATTCTGATTAGAAGAGCATTTATGATGATGTAATTGTAAATATTGCTTTCTAATTAAGTCTTGAATAAAATTATACAAAAGTATTTTTCACCTGGGCTTTTACTTCTGCAAGAAATTAGGGAGTAGGTCCTTGGGCAAATACAAGTACATGAAGATTACACTTGCAATCAATTTACTTTTTATAAGTTTATACTTGAAAGGCTGTAATCACACACAACTTTTGCAGCAAAAGCAAAATACGTATCTTCTATTCTTTGTCCTGAAATACAAGTTAACTCCCTGCTTTAGTATCTCTTCTGAATACTATGTCAAGCAGATAGTGTTTAGTTCATAGAATCATAGAATAATTAAGTTCGGAAAAGATCAAGAGTGTTTAGAGCAACCATCAACTAAACCATGTCCCTTAGTGCTATACATAACATTATCTTGAAAACTTCCAGGGACAGTGACTCCACCACCATCCACGACAATGCCTCATCACCCTTTCTGAGAAGAAATTTTTCCTAATACTCAGCCTGAACCTTCTATGAAACCGTTACCTCATCCTACCACTGGTTATCTGGGAGAACAGATCAATACCCACCTTGCTGCGCACTCCTTTCAGGAAGTTGTAGAGAGGGACGAGGTCTCCCCTCAGTCTCCTCTTTTACTTATTATAATTTGCTAAATCATTACATCTAAATCAAACCTTGTTCTAACACCTGAATCATAGAAAATATTGGAGGGAGACTCAAATAATTTGATTTCCTAACTTAAGCTTGCTACAAATGAGATCATTAGGTTATAGCTTCTACCACTAAGAATGGCAGAATGGTAATGGAGAACCTTAGGGTTGCTCACTGGGTTAACGGAAAAATAAAAAAATAAAAAAAAAAAGCATTGAATTTCTATATTCCTCATTTCTTGATTATATTGTCAAATAATATTGATATTCCTAAACATGCCTGAATGCCTCAGAACAATAAAAATTTAAAGTGAAATACATTTGGAGAAATTCTCCAATAAAAACAAAAACAAAACAAATTGAATTAAAGGTATTATTCAAAGAGTGGAGAGAAAAAGATGAAGTATCAGTGCCCACCAAAAGAAAAAGGTATTTATTTGGCAGCAAAATCCAACAGTTAAGATCAAACTAATTGTATAGAAGTAAAGTTGTGCAATCCTAAAATGTATCCTCACATCACAGGATCTCTCAATCAATAAAGCATTCTGCTTAGTACCAGTGCATAATTAGCCCCTTGCCAAGACAGTATCTACTGTCTCAGAACAAATTCTATAGGTAATAGTTGAAGAAGTGGAAAGAAGATTAAGTGATTCACAGCTCAGTTTAGCAAAATGCCTAAGCACATCTGAACTAGAGAAATAACATACATATTTAACATCAATATTTGCAAGCGTTTGGGTGTAAGCCAGAGTACCTACATGAAAATATGCCTCAATATTAGGCAATACTGAGGTACAGCAATGCATATCCTTGCATTTCTGAAATAAGCCTACTGTGTGAAATAGAAGTTAATACAGTTTTCCCAAACAACAAACCATCACAGAGCAACTGGAGTCAATAGACCACATGGATTGAGAGAACATGTTGTTCGAAGTTTATATGGAGATAGTTTTGCAGTCATTTCATATACGGTGGCAATTTTTTCAGTCATTTCTTCAGTCATTTCTCATTAATTTCCAGTTTTCACCTGGAACTGACTTTCAACTGTCATCAGCCATCAAGATTTGGGCAAAGCATTTGACGATATTCTGCACAGCAATTTTGTTGCTAAAATATATATATGTATCTGATGGGAGGACCTTCTGGTGGGTGGAATTAGCTGGATTGTTACAAACAAAAAGTTGCAGCAAATGTCTCATCGTCCAGGTAGAGACCAGTGATGAGTAGCGTCTCTCAGGGATCAGTATTCAGACTGGTAAAATTTAACATTTTTTGGTGACATGGACAATTGAATTGAGCGTACCCTCAGGAATTTTGTGGATGACATCTAGCTGAATGATACAGTTGACCTGTTAGAGAGAAGAGATGCCATCCAGAGAGATTTCAACAGGCTTGAGAAGTGGAATCATGCAAACCTTCCACAGTTAAGCAATATCAAGGCAAGGTCCAGCAACTAGGTGGAGGTATATATATATATGAAACATGAATGCAGCCTGAGAAATTACTGGAGAGTGATTATCCCTGAGGAGAAGGACTTGGGTTTAGGAGTGAAAGGAACACTGAACATGAGCTAATGTGTGCCCGGAGATGCAACCATATCCTGAACTGCATCAAAGAAGCATAGCCAGTAGGTTGAAATGACTCTCCCCTTCCACTTTGCTTTCATGAGACTGCCCTCTTTGGAATACTGTGTTCAGATTTGAGGTCTTAAGCATAAGAAAGACGTGGATGTGTTTGAGCAGGTCCAGATGAAGGTCATTAAAATGTTCAGTGTGCTGCAACACTGCTATGAAGGCTTGATGAGATAGTTGCTGTGCTTTAGACTGGAGAAGTCTCCAAATAAACCTTAAAGTACACTTGTAGTACTTAAAGGAGACCTTCCAGAAAGATGAAGTGATCAGAGAGAGAATGTTCCAGGAAGACCCTATGGTAGCCTTCCAGTAAGATGTATGGAAGATTTACAGCCTTAACTATGATGTACAAAAATGATGAGGAGAAACATTTTACCAGGGAGTGTAGTAACAGGACTGTTCTCAGCTAAAGAGGGTAAACTTTCATTAGATACAAGGAAAAGATTATTTACTCTGAAGGTCGTGAGGCACAAGTAAAGGCTGCCCAGAGAAATTGCGGAAGCCCCAGCTCTGGAGGTTTATAAGCCCAGGAATAGATGAGGCTTTGATCAAATGATACTGTGAAAGTGGACACTGTAAAATCATAGAATCACAGAGTTATAGAATCATAGAATGGCATGGGTTGAAAAAGACTGCAATGATCAACTAGTTTTAACTCCCCTGCTATGTGTAGGTTCACCAACCACAAGACCCGGCTGCCCAGAGCCACATCCAGCCTTGCCTTGAATGCCTCCAGGGATGGGCCATCCTCAAGCTCATTGGGCAACCTCCCAATGAGGTTCCATCGTGTCACCACCCTCTGAGTGAAAAACTTCCTCCTAATATCTAATCCAAACCTTCCCTGGCTTACTTTAGAACCATTCCCCCTTGTCCTATTACTAGCAACCTCTGTAAGAGTTGTACCTCCTCCTGTTAATATGCTCCCTTCAAATACTGGAAAACCACAGGGAGGTCTCTCTGGAGCCTTCTCTTCTCCAAGCTAAACAATCCCAGTTCCCTCAACCTTTCCTCACAGGAGAGGTGCTCCAGCCTTCTGATCATCTTAGTGGCCTTCCTCTGGACCCATTCAAAGAGCTCTGCATCTTTCTTGAGCTGGGGGCCCCAGGCCTGGACGCAGTACTCCAGATGGGGCCTTATAAGAGCTGAGCAGACGGAGACAATCACCTCCCTCTCCCTGCTGGCCACCCCTTTTTTAATGCAGCCCAGGATATAGTTGGCCTTTCTGGCTGCAAGCACACACTGCTGGCTCATGTCCAGCTTCTCATCCACCAAGACCTCCAAGTCCTCCTCCTTATGGCTGCTCTCAAGGAGATCTTCCCCCAGTTTGTATAAATACCTGGGATTGCACCAGCCTAAGTGCAGCACCTTGCATTTGATCTTGTTGAACCTCATTAGGACATAACTAAATGATTTCTGAAATCTCTTCCAATCCAAGTTATTCGGCAATTCAGTGAGTCAGGTTTTTAGTCATTAGTTCTCTTGTTCATCATCACAATTATTATTATTATTATTATTATTATTATATTGTTATTATTGTTATAAAATACATCTTTAAAAAACAAATGTTGTTCTCTTTCTGATATGAAGAATTGTAGCCTGCTTTTCCTTAAGAGCAGTACTGCTAGGAGTTATTTAGAATATGCAAGAACTTTCCAGAGATAACAGCTGCAGAATAACATTCTCAATATTTTCAATAGTTTAAACTCATTAAATGCACCCAAGCACTGCAGTGTACAGTCTACATCTTTCAGCCTCATTGTGGCCTTCCAGTACTTGAAGAAAGATTATATGTAGGAAGGGGACCTACTTTTTAAGTAGTATGATAGTGTTAGGACAAGGGAAAATGACTTCAAATGAAAAGAGGGAAAGTATAGGTTAGACGTTAGGAAGAAATTTTTTGTTCTGAGAGTGGTAAGGCACTAGAACAAGTTTCCCAGAGAAGCCAGGGATATCTCATCCCTCGAGATATTCATGGCCATGTTGTATAGTTCCCAGGGCAACCTGATTTAGTGAGTAGTAATCTTGTCCATAGACGGGGAGTTAGACCTCAATGACCTCTAGGGTTGCTTCCAAACTAAGTCATTCTATGATTCTAGATCTGTGAAAAGGATTTCTACCTTTCATAGCAAATCTGGTGGAAAAAAATCTGTCAAATATGTGCTACCTTATAGGGACAACAAATATAGGTGATATTCACCACTAAAGCTATTTCAGGTGAGTTATCAGAGCTATAACTTTAAGTTATAAATAAAGCAATATTTCTATTGAAGAAAAGGACTCCTATGATTCTATGAATCTTAGAATATCTCTTGGTGGTAAAGAACAATGTAGGCATATGAGCCTACACCTTCTCTTGGCATGCTTAGAAATTTTGAGATATAGTACTCTCATAGGGTCACAGAATCATATAATGGCTTAGGTTGACAAGGACCTTAAAGACAATTCAGTTCCAATGCCCTTGCAATGGACATGATTGCCACCCACTAGATCAGGCTACTCATGTCTCCTTCCAACCTGGCCTTGAATGATTCCAGGGGTGGGGCATCCACAGTTTCTCTGGACAATGCATTCCAGTGCTTCAACACAACTACATGTAATCCTAACATCTAGAGATAAGTAAAGCTGAAAAAGAAAAGTAATAAATAATAATTAAAAAAAAATCAGCTGGGAGGGAATCATAATCTCCATTCAGTGTATTGCATGTCTCTGAGATGCTCTTAGATGAGCCAGAGTAAGACTGGAGTGACTAATATAATTGTTACTTCTGTGAAAATGAGATGTATGTCTTCATTCCTTGACAGTGTTGCTCCGTATCTTTTAAGAGAAATAATATATTAAAAAAAACCCATAAAAATAATAATCATAAGAAGAAGAAGAACAACAACAACAACAAACAGCCAAGGAAATATACCTTACAGAAGAAGCATATATGTTGAAGACTCTGAAAAGAGATTTACAAAAGTTGCTGAAATCTGGGCACAAGCAAAAATGAGGTTGCATCTACTTACTTGACTGCAGCGGTCAGCTGGATTTACAATTGAGTACATAATTGATACTGAGATTCTATCTATCAATTTTTCTTCATCAAACAGCAGACATATGACTTTGCACATCCTCTAGTCAGGCTTGATGGAAATCAGTGTTTGATATGACTTGATTTTTAAGAGCTTGGAAAATTAGGTATATAACAGCACTAACGTATAGTATTGGCAGCTTGCTTAAGCATTGAACTTCCCTGAACTAAGCTGAGTTATCACTGCAATGCAAGTTCTGAAAGAAGTATCTTGAATTGAAACACTAAGGTAATAGAGCTGTCATTACATCAATAAAGTCAATAACTAGTAAGTGTGACACTTAAAATGCTATCTGCTTTGTCTACAGTCTTTCTGTGACGATAATTTGGAGAGTGTCTCACTCCAATTTATAGGAGGGAAATGAGGTTCTTTTAATATCTGTAAAACCGGTGTGAGATTAAGAAACAATCGTTCATATGTTAATCCAGCCAGTTTATTACAAAACCTAATCAGGGAGATGGGGAAGGGAAGGAGGGAAATAGAAAAGATGGGAACGAAGCAAGAATTGTGTAAAGCGGGGATAATCACCACCAGGACCCAGCAGCGGTCCTTGGGCAGCAAGCAGGTAGCAGAGGCCAATCCTAGAGGAAGCAGCAGCGCTCAGAGAGCAGGCCCAGGAGAGTTTGTCAGCACGCAGGCATCACTTCTTGAGAAGTCTGTTAGTCAGGAATCCTATGTTCTTATTCATGAGGAATCTGTTGCCAGAAACCTCTCCTCCTGGTTTTCGGTTCCTCTTTTATCCTCTTTGTTCTCCTGCCTACTGGGCCTTGAGCAAGAGTCATTGAGTACCTCCTGAGATGGCCATCATTCGGAGATAAGTCCACACAAAAGAGCACTTCACAACCATTTTGCTGCAGCTCATCTCTCCTTGCCCCTGGCCTTGTCCATCTTGTCCCCCAGACAAAGGATTTCACAACCCTTGCCCAGGACTTGTCCATCAAAGTTCTCCAGAGAAAGCATTTCACAACCTTTTCTCAGAACTTGCCTGGACTTGTTCATCTGTGTCCCCAGCAAGCTTTGAGTCAATGATGTAAAAGAATAATCTCTTACAGAGGGTTACTCTATGACTTAAATTACCAATAACTGTGACAACTCACGGGATTTAACACTGTTCATAAATTTTAAAAGTAGAAAAGTATTCTGAAACTCAGTACTTCATTTTATCCAGACACTGGTTTACACTTTTCTGAGACTGTAGAATATTTATTTATTTGCTACTGTTGCTAGATATTAGCAACCATTACTCTCGATTCAGTCTCACTATACTCCCTTTCTAAGAGGTAGGATTTCTTGCATAACACCCAAACTAAATTATTACTACTTAACTGGGTATTTGGCTCCCTGTCCATATGATGACCATAAACATCTGCTTTCCATGAGTTTTCCTGGGGAGGTGAAGAAAATTAAGATATCTACCATCAGTTTCAATTTTCTACTTTTCAAAACTGTCTCCAGTCTTCTTTACCTCTACTTAGACAGTTGATTTCAATTGCAGCCTACTATCCGCTCTGCTAATCTTAAATCCGTTCCTGCCTTACTGAGTTTGGATACCTTCTCTCATAACATCTGCAAACTATGAAAAGACAACTGCAAAGAGCAAGGTTATTCAAAGACAGCAAACTAAAATCATTCCTTATCTATAGTGTCATCACTCTTACAATAAAGTGAAGAAAATATGAATATCTAGATGAAGAGAGAGGAAACTCTCATCTTGCATTTATTCTCTCCTTTTATATTCTTTTTTCTTCTCCCACAACTTCTGTTTACTGATATTTTGAATATAACCTGACAATAAGCAGCAGCAGAAAGACCAGCAGCTTGCATTCCTACTCTTGTCCCACCTACATACATTCATACAACTAAATGTTTCCAAGTCAACCCCTCCTTCCAACTCCCCTTATCCTTTAAATATATTTTCCTCCTACTCTCTTCCAAGAACCCTAATTCTTTGTTTATTATTTCTCAGCCTGAGTAACTGAGAGTTCAGCCTCTGCATGACATATTCAGATAACATGACCTTCTTCCTCAGGATGTAACCTGTAGAAAGATTAAAACACATTTGTGACAGGGCTGGGCTCTTGTCTGCAGAAAACTAGGTGGCTATGAAAGGAGACGGAGATGCACTGTAATTTAGCCGTTTATTATACTCAACAAACCTGTGGGCAGACCAGGTGTTATTTATGTAAGTAAGTTTCTCCTGGTAAGACACTAGGTACTTAGAAAACCAACCTTAGACATCATTTTCCAAGAAGTTTTACTTCTCTTCACCTTCTCATTGTAGCCTGCCACTGTTATTACTATAAGAGGTCAACTCAGCTCTACCAGACATTTTTATCAGCAAGTAAATTATGTTCTGCACCAGTCTGGCACTCTGCAAATTCTTTTTCCATCTTTTGACTTCTTCAACAAAAAAGTAAGCTTTTATTTTTCTTTTTTTTCCTCCTTAAATCTTCTGATTCTATAAAAATATTTATGACCTCAAAGCCAATCTTGTACTTATAGAAACTTACCTTTAGAGGTACGGACAAGATATTCCCTACAAATAATTTGCTTGTGATTCAAAAATTGCTTTCCTGTAATATGTCTTCTGTATCAATAATATTTCTAATTGTCCCATCAAGATCAGATCAGATCAGATTAAATACTCCTTTGAGCAAAATGGGAATGTAAAGTGAAATGAGTGTCCTCTTGTCTTTTTTCCCTTGAGTTAGTGATGAGTATCCTTCCTTCCATAATAAGAAAACTAAAACAAAAATGTAGTGGACGGCAATGAGAAACCTGTTAGAATGGGAATGGGAAGCTTCTTTTATGTGAAATGACCTACTTTGATGTTACTGTTGAATAATGGATTCAGAGCCCTTTCCAATAGTCTGGCTTTAATTTCACTTTCTTTATTGGTTTACAAAATCACTTTTAAAAGCACTGTATCTGATATCACTTCTTGATGTAGCTGTCCTCTACATATATTTCCAAATTTCCCTAGTCTTCCTAAGTGAATTTTTCTGGATATACTTGGCATTTTTGAAACAAGAGTATTTATATTCTCTTTCTACTAGGAAACAGACAAAAGTCAGAAAGCAAGAGATTTTTCCTCAGGATTCATTAAGTTTTAGTTACATCCACAGAATCATAAAATATCCTGAGCTGGGAGGTACTGATAAGTGTTTGGATTCCAACACATGGCTCCACACAGGACTACCCATTTTGAACTAAATAAATGTAAACAAGATTAAGAAACACACAAACATTCACAAATATCTTCAGAAATCTCCAAAGGCAAAGGCAAGTGCAAGTGCCAGTGCAAGGGCAATACCATTGGAGGGAGACATTTGTCCCATGATTTTAGTGAGTCCTCACTCACATATTAATTGAGGCATTGTAAGACTACTGATATATGAAGCATAAAATCATAAAATAATAGAACTATTAAGGTTGCAAAAGAACTGTAAGATAATCTAATTCAGTTGTGCACCTACCACCAAAATTGCCCACTAAACCATGTCCCTCAGCACCACATCTACAAGTTTCTTGAACGTCTCTGGGGATTGCGACTCTACCACCCCCCTGGGCAGAATGTTCCAGTGCCTGATTATTCTTTCAGGGAAAAAAATCATCCTAGTATCCAGTCTGAACCTCTTCTGGTGCAATTTGAGGCCATATCTTCTCTATCTACCACTAGTTACTTGGGAGGGAAAAGAGGTTAACTCCCATATTACTACAGTTTCCCTTCAGGCGGTTTTAGAGAGCTATAGAATCTCCTCTTATCTTCCTCTTCTCCAGACTAAACAATCCCAGTTCCCTCAACAGGTCCTCATAAGACTTGTACTCCAGATCCCTCACCAGCTTTGTTTCCCTTTTCACGACATACTACAATTCCTTAATGTCTTTCCTGTAGTGAGGGGCCAAAAGCTGAACTCAGTACAGAACACAAGTGTGTCTACTCCAGAGCTGAGTATGGGACAGTCTCTTAGTGTTCATCGAACTTGTGCTGTTTGTCTGAATAACTCTCAGAAAAAAGGTCTTCCTGGCCAAAACTGTTGCAGCAGATTCAGTCTATTACACACCAATGAAAATTTAGCATCACCAAAATTGCCAACTATTCTTGATTTTCAGTATCTATTTTTTTTTTCATTATATACAAAACTGGGTTTTTTTTGTTTTTGTTTTTGTTTTTGTTTTTGTTTTTGTTTTATATACTGTTCTGGTATTTCAGCTCTGGCAAGTGAAAAAAAATAAACTGAAAAAAACCTTGATTTGACCTACAGGTTGAAGTAAATTGAGATGGAAATTATTGCTGAAATATTACTATTAAAACACTAAAGCCAGTATTTTGTAAAGTTTGTTTCTTCTGATTGCGATCATACTGAGATTGGATTATCTTCTAGAGCTTCATGAGTTCATGTATTAAACGTTTTTTCTTGGCTCCTCCAAGACCAATTGCTTTACAGTGACTTAGTATGTTTCTTCCTTTGTGTTAAAAAAAGAACACTAATCTATATTTATCTTCTTGGTCTGCTTCTGAATAGTCATGCAAATGGTTGATTTGGATTCCTTTTTTGAACTTTTTTTTTTTTTCCTTAACTTTGTCAGCAAGTACATCATTACAGACTTTTAGAAGTACAAAAATCGGAAGTCTTCATTTCTGGGCAGCCAGTAACAGATAAGTGACAAATAATACTTGAGAAATATTTGACATTTTAAAAGAAAATATTTGTTTTGTTTTGTTTGTTTATTTCTTTATTTATATATTTGCCTAGGAGGATTCTTTGTTCAATGTTGGTAATTTTGTTGGGCACATTGTGCACTGACTTTTAAAAATCAATACAAAAACACCTTTTCTATGAACATCTTGTTCTGCAACTCCCTTTTTAAATACTACTTGCATGGGAAATGCTGTTTTGAAAGTGATATAACAGAAAAGAAAGGAAACAGGAATAGTTCATCCCTTGTGAGAGTCACTGTTAGTTTTGACAGCAAACCAGGTGTGAAGTCAGAAAAGAGGAGCAGACAGCTGGGTTCTAACAGTGCAGAAGTTCACCACAAAGTAAATGACACTTTCAACCTTGCACCTGCAATTGAGACCAATGTTGAATTGTAGCTATATGTGTAAAAGTTTGACAGTGTTCTTCATTCCCTGCAACAGATGAACTGTCAGGAGAGTAGGAAGCATTGTAAAGGAGGCAATGTGTTCTGAAGTGCAAAGCTATTTTAAAAGTAAATACTGAACTCAAGGACTGGGACTACTCTGGAGATAAATTAGTTACGAAATAAGGGACTTTTCACTTTTTCTCATTTGTTTTTCTATTAAGAATTCAATTCATATGAACAGAGACTGAAAGCTTATTCCTTTGAGAACTATTTTGTACAACTCTTAGGAAATGGAGCTATGGACTTGGAATTTCAAAATTACAGAATAATTTAGACTGAGAGGGATCTCTTGAGAACATCTGGTCCATATACTTCCCAGGACAGAGAAAATAACAAAATAATACTAAAGTAACACTAGTAATATGGTCAAAGGTTTGTCAAGTGTCTCCAGCAATGGAAATTCTGCAGCTTTTCAGGGAAATCTGTTCTGAGGTATACCCAATATCACTGTGGAAACTACTCAATTTCTAGGTGATGTGAATTCCCCTCAGGGAGTCACACATTAATTTTCACAAGGACGGCTAAGATTTTATGTGCACAGAGGCCAACATCTGTTACTTCTGTATAAGATTAATGGCGATATTGATGGACAACAGTCTGTCATGATAAAAGTTCTGCAAAACCTTATAAATCATTCTCTTATTTTCCAGAAAATTCATTTATTTCTGGGGAGAAGTAGAGGAGAGCTATTTCATTTTCTTTCCTTTCTGACTAGCTAAAGAAAAGGTCTAGAAAACAAAGAAGTTCTAACTTAAGAACAACATATCTGTGATCTCTGTGAAAGAATATGTCTCACTGCATATATTCATCACTTAAAATATATCTGTTTTGAAACCCTAAATGAGAATCACCCTCAGGGAAAAGTTTTCTCTCATTTTATTTGAGAATCACACAGTTTATCATTGAAGTATCTATTTGCCGTATTAGAATTCAGACAAATATCTGCATATTTTAAATGCCTGCCTGAATACTGGGATCATTTGTCAATGTCCTCACTGAATTGTTAGTCAGACAGACTTGTGCACATTATTTGAGACAGAAAATGAACTGTTTGGGTTGCTATGGTTACAGCCACAGTGAAGATAATTTTGTGCAGCTTCTATCTTTCTTGAGGAGTTGGGGTGGGAAAAGATAATTGAAAAACTATGTTAATCCAGTACATCGAGATAGGGTCAGAAATGAAACACAGGTTTATGTATGCATTCCATTATATAGGGGAAAGACACAGTGTATCCATGAAAGTAAATAAATACTGATGAATTCTTACATTACACTCCTCTCCAAAATTTATGCTGCAATTTGTAATAGTCAGGTCATAGTGATTGGGCTAGTTCAGTTTTAGTTAATTAGAACAGACTTAGATCAGCATGATGAGATGATGATTTTCTCTTCCAATATTACTGCTAATATTTTTTATTTGTGTAACACGGAATCATTCAGGTTAGAGGACAACTATTGGGATCATCTAATCTAATTCCGCTGCTCAAGTAGCATTACCTAAAGCCTGTTACATGGGATTGTCTCAAGTCAGATTTTGAGCATCTCCTGAGACAGAGACTTCATAACCTCAGTGGGAAACATGTTCCATTGTTTGACAACCCCTTGTAGAATGATTGGGTTGAACCCCATGTAGAATGATAGAATGATTGGAAAGAATGAGTATTTATCAACTCTTTGAACTCTATAGCGTTTTCTCCAGCAGATAGAGAATTTCCTGCTTTTTGTTTGTGTCCACTGTCTTGTGTCTGGTCACTGGACATCACTGAAAAGAGCCTGTCTTGTTTATTCCCTCCTACCAGGTACTTATATACATTGATATTTCTGGGCCCCTTTTTCACTGTGTTAAACATTTACAGCTCTCTCAGGTTCTCCCCATAGGACAGATGTTCCAGCACCTTGTTCATCTTTGTGGCCATGAGCTGGATTCATTCTAGTAAGTAAGTATCCTTTTCACACATGGCAGAACAACACTATACACAATATTGGAAATATAGCTTCAACAGTGCTGAGCAGAGAGTATTGCAACTTAGTCCTACTTCAATAAGTCTTCCTTTCTTCAGTCTTAAATTCTGGTTTATGGAATTGGGATTTCTGAAGGCCAGTTTTACTGGGGAAGATAAGGCACTGAGTATATTCGTCTTTTTGGTATCATCTTCCTCCAGTTTTCTGCATTGGTACTTAGTTTTCCTTTTGCTATTCATGTACATGTACAATATTTTCTTGTCACTCTTCACATCTATTGCCAGATTCAACTCCAAACAGGCCTTGGCTTTCCTAACCTTATCCAGGTAAGACTGGATAACCAGTTTGTACGCTTCTTGAATCATCTATTCCTGCTTCCAACTCTTGTTGTTGTAGATCCTTATTATATTTGAGTTCATCTGGGAGTTCCTTGCTCAATCATGCATCTATTGTCTTGACCTCTTGATTTTCTAAGTTTTGAGGTACTTAAAAGTTCTTAAGTTTTGAGTAGATGATCTTTGAATATCAACGAGATCTTGTGGAACACTTTTCTCTACATGGTTGCATACCTTGAATTTCTCCTTTCATCTAAACTTTATCATCTCATGCTCATTGCAGACAAAGAGCCTCTGACTCTCCCTAAGTCTATCTGTGCACTTTTCTTTGATGGCTCCTTGACCATCTGATTTCATTTCCGTGAGTAGTAAGTATTGCCATAAGAAGACTTCCATACTGTCACAATTCTAGCCTGGTTTGACCCAATTCCGTGCCTAATGAGTGAAGGGACCTGGGAAAAGGAGGAGGGAGGAAGGCAAAAGGCATGTTTACCCTTGACTGAATCAACAGCTCCTTCCAATTTAGTATCATCAGGAAACTTGCTCAAAACAGCTTCTAGTCTAATCAAAGTTATTTTCTGAGGCATTAAAAAGAACTGGCCCTTAAGCAGAGCCTTTGAGAACCTCACTATTGACTGCCCATGAGCCTATATAATCTCTGTTACTATAACCCTTTAGCTTGACCCATCAACAAGTTGCTCATCCTTTGCATTATGTTTTCATCTATCCATATGCTGGACGCTTTGTCCAAAAGGATACAGTGAAAAACAGTATAAAAAGCTTTACTGAAATCCAAAAAGATAACAACTAACTTCCTTAGTCAACTAAATGGGTTACCTTGTCATGAAAAGAAATTAAGTTAGACAAACAAGTCATCCTTCTTATGAGCCCATGTTGTCTGTGACCAATGACCATATTATCCTTCAGATCATCATATTCAACAGGGCTGACTGTAATGCTGAACCTAGAGAAATACTACTTGTGACTCATTGTCAGCTGAATTTAGCCCCTTTAAACACTGGCCAGCCTACAAATGTTTTATTCAGCAAAGAGTACACCTATCCAAGCCTTGGGCTTCAGCTTCTCCAGGAGAATTTTGTGGGAGACAGAGTCAAAAACTTTATTACATTCTGGGTATATATAAGTTCTAGTTAGGTACACCGCATTCACAGCCTTTCCCTCATCCACTAGGCAGGCCAGCTGGTCACAGAAGGAGCCCGGGTTGGTCAAGCAGTATCTACCTTTCATGAACTAATACTGGCTAGACCTGATCCTTTGACAGTCCTTCTCATGCTGTGCGACTACACACAAAAGTATCCGCTCCGTGACCACCCTTATGAGCAATAAAGTCAGACTAGTAATACCAAGCAAGAAGAAGGCTGAGGTAATCAAGAACTTTTTTTTGCCTCAGTCTTTACTAGAAGCTGCTCTACATACAACCCTTAAATGAATGGTTCAGAAGGCAGGAACTGGGGGATAAAAACCCCTCCCTCTGTAAGTGAAGATCAGATTTACGAATGCCTGCATAACCTGTACATCCATAAGTCCATGGGTCTTTGTCACAGTTTACATTGTGTTAACATGTGTGACAGTGATGGAACTTCCTGGACCCTTTTACCTTCTTTCCCCCTTTTCAGGGAGAAGAAAAATGAATACAAAACAGCACGAGAGATAACTGATGTACTACCAGTGATGAAAGAATGTAAGATAATGATATAAAGAAGGATTTACATGTAATAAACAAATATAAGAGGAAGGATTTTCCAACCATGTTGCTGTATGCACTGTCTGGAAAAGAAGGAGATCACTTTTCATTGCTTGGAATTGGAAATTGCATGGGGATACTAGAAAATTCTGGGAACCGTATTCAGTCTCTTCTCAGCATGTCTTCTTCTTGGAAAGCCAGAATTCACATCAGAATAGTTGAAATGTCCAGGAGCTAGGATCCTGGAAGTACAGCTCCACAGCATTGTGCTCCAGCACTAAACAGTTGCTGCATGATGTCATGCCATGGAATATAGATAAAACCAGGACTGTTCTGATAAGATACATCCCAGAGTCCTGAGAGAATTGGCTAATATAATCACCAAGACACTCCTGATGATATTTAAAAAGTCATGGCAGTCAGGTGAAGCTCCTGAGGCACCGTCACAAGAATTGTAGAAAGGATGACGCAGGGAACTATCAGCCTTTCTGACTCACCTCTGTGCAAGGCAAGATCACAGAGTAGGTCCCCCTGGAAGCTATGCTAAGGCACATGGAAGACAGAGAGGTGATATGTGATAATCAGCATGGTGTCATTGAGGGCAGGTCTGCTTGATCAACCTTGCTTCTTTTTATAGTGGTCTAACTGTGTCAGTGGACAAGGAAAGAGCCACTGATATAATCTATCTGGACTTCAGTAAGGCATTTGAAACAGATCCCCGTAACATCCTGGTCTCCAATTTGGAAAGATACAGATTGGACACATGAACTGCTGGAGGAACTGAGAGTTTTTTCCTTTGAAAAAAATCTTGTAAGAATTAAATTCATATTAACAAAAATCTCCTATATGAGGCAAGATTATGATTTACCAAACTTAAATTAAAAATCAGAGCCCCTTGTCCTGCCAGTACCAATACTTTTAATTCATTTCTTTGGAGGAATTATGTAAGATAACAGATAAAATTAGATTAGATATATTTATCCTCCACACAGATATAGGCTAATAATAACACTGGTAAAAATTATTTTCAGGAGGAAGTCCTGTTGTGTCAGGCAAGAAGTAGGAGCAGCAGGTCTCCTCACAACAGAGATAACAGAGCAGGACCTAACAGCCAAGGCCATCTCACCGCCCCAGCCAGGACCAGGGAGCTAGGAGGCATCCACTAGGGCATCCCCAACCTTGAGCACTGTTCAGCTCTGTGGAGGCTAAGACTGAGTCCAGGTCAGTATATGGGCTTGGCTCAGTGGCCCTCAAGGCTGGGCGAAGTGAGGATAGTTGGGAGCTGGAAACTAATTCTGCTGTGGCCTTGTTGGGACAACAGATAATGCCTTCAGGAATTGAAGTGGGATTTTGGGCCCTGGCAGAGCTGGACAAGCCCTGGGGAAGCCAAGCAGGGAATGCCTTCAGGGTCCTGACAGCACCCTTTCATGCCAGCAAAGTGCATCCTCACACTTTTCACAGGTCTGGATTTGTAGGGATCTTGGAAAGAAGTTACAGAGTAATTCAAATGCTGTAAATTTCTGGAGAACTATGCTAGGGGTTGTGTGAAATGGGTAGAGAACTCGCCATATGGCACAAAAGACTCAGGGCTAGGTGGGTAAGCTCAGGGTGACTGTGAGGAGCTCAAGAAGCCAGGCCAGCTGGTGGAGAAGTCTTACCACATTTAAGCAAGTGCTCTACAAAGATCTACTCAGTTTTTTTTCAGAGACTCGTCTGAAAGGCTGTTGTAACCAGCTGTAAACTAGAAGTTTTCCATATTCTGAATATGAATTGTCAGAACTCTGGAAAATTTCAAACAACTTTACTTTAGAAGACATTTTCTTTTGTCTTGGTTTTATTTTCAGGTACGAAAATAAAGCCAGTGTGTTGTCATTGTTTTTATGATGCTGCATTTCTATCATAAATAAAAAGTCACATTAATGTAATAATTTCATTTTCTAGTTCACTGAACCAGAATATGGCTTATTGTTATGCACTTCGGTATTCAGTACAAACACAGAAAAGTATTTAATTTTATATATTTTAATTCTATCAGGAACTGTGGGGACATTTTGACAGTGAGAACTAGTGAATGGGTCATTTAGATCACTGGTCAAAGGCAAGTCCTTCCCTTCCTGTACAGAATTAAAATTCAGCCTGAGTGAAACCATTTAATTTCTGAAAGAGTTTCTATTCAAGATATGATGCTTAACAACCTACAGAAGATTCTTTGCAGCAGTGTATGCACTAGGAGAAACTTGGAGACACACGCTGCATGGTGATGTTGGGCTGAGAGGTCCCTCTCCTGCTGTTCAGGTTGGGGATCTTCCTCTGCTTTGCCCCAAATGAGCCAGGTCTAGACACCTTGCAGAAGAGTCACCGGCATAATGACTACTGCACTTATTTTATTATGTCCTTGGCTACACATTTGGCAAAATAAGAACATTTATATTTGTCAGAATCAGAAAAAAAACAAGGTTCTATACACAATTTTTATAAAATCAATAGGTCAGAAGTTATGGCCTACGATATTAAAAAATGATATATGGAAATTATGGTGCATCACTGCCTTTGAGGTCCATTCTCTCCCCCATTCCCTTCCAACATCCCATTCCCAGGAATTTATTTTTGCTTGAATGTCGCTTTCCTTGCTTCTGTTAAATTCTTTGACAGTTACACTCTTTACAGCCATGTATAAACTGGAAGTGTTTGTTAAAATATTGATGTATCATGTTTGGTTTCCTTGAAAGAAAATTATTAAACTGAGGATGCTGAGAGAAGGTGAATGTTCTTATACTCTGATAGCCAGTTGGCAGTGCACAAAGACATCTAAGGAATTTAATTTCAAATTCCAGATTCCAAGGAAAGAGAAATGTTTGATAGCTGTTAAAATGCCAGTGTCATGAGAGCAGGAAGTCAAATGATTTTATATCTGTTTGAGTTCTCTAAACCTGTTTGATCAAAATAGAATGTGAAATGTAGGAACTGTATTGAAGTATGGCCCCATCTTCTTTATCTGGACTTTATCTGATGATCCTAGATGCCCTAGTATAAATAAAAATTGATTATTTATGCTTGAATTGCACAGTAATATATACCTTAATTGCTGACCGTATGACAACTTGTTCACCTTTTCTTAAGTGTTCCACATTACTGATATTAAAATGTTGTAAATCACATTAAAAATGTTGTGTACTACATACTGTATATGTATGCAAATCTTACACACAGAAAACTTATTATTCAGTACATGTCTGATAGGGGTAGACAAAACTAATGTATTCATACATATAAAGTCAAAAAGCAGATATTCAGTGAGTATTCACTGAGTTTCAAACTGACAGCACCTCTTCATGTGACAGAGTTTGGAACGAGACACTGAATGTAATGATCCAGGACTTTGGATACAGTAGTCGTTAGTATTGCTTAAAATTAAAAACAGCATGAAATCGAAGAGGTAGCAGAATTACATCTCTTCCGGTCCCACAAATCTTCATCTATGTCAAAAGCAATTTCAAAAAATAATTTAAAAAAAGAACAATAGCATTTTAAGATGTAATTATCCTATTTGTAAACTTTTTTGTGCAGAAGTCATCAAGATCAGAGTGATTGATGGAACTCAA
The DNA here is from genome assembly GCF_023343835.1 of Lagopus muta. Taxonomy (NCBI): domain Eukaryota; kingdom Metazoa; phylum Chordata; class Aves; order Galliformes; family Phasianidae; genus Lagopus; species Lagopus muta. The sequence continues at coordinate 29,248,821 of NC_064472.1, forward strand.
CATTTATGCTCAACTACTTCACAAGAAAAAATGTATATACAGATTCCCAAATCCCATCCTCCCATTTAAACAATCTTCCTCCCCTGTTGCACTTTTATATACCCACTTAGTTTTCAGAATGACCTCTGTATTCATTTATCAATTTAGTTCTCATTCCATTTTTTTTTTTTTTTTTTTCCTGTTCCATGATTTTTCTCTACTGTCAGTGAAAGAAAATTTTCAGTAAAGCCTAGCCATTGCCAAGGAATATTAATCCTGCCTGAAATCAAGGAAGAAAAAAAAAAAAAAAAAAAAAGATTAAGATTGGGTATTATTTTGCTCTCTAATAAACAAAGAAACAAACAATATGCTACTTGCCTTTGAATTGAGTTGATTATTCACATTTAGATAGACATCAATCTTCTCAAGTTGATGATGTTTCTCAGCCAGTATTCTCCAAGGAGCTTCTATCTGGCATAGGAGAACAAGTAGTGATTTTTTATCTAGTAATGGTAAGCCTTGAATTCAAATACTTGGCTAAAACAAGAAACAGATTGAGAAAATGGGAAAGAACATTATTTTGTGGGTTTGTTTATCTACCTCAAAAGCTAATATTTAAAAAATGATCAGTTATCTCTCACTGTTGTATTTATGACAGGGAAATTTTAATACTTTCATCATACATCAAGAGCTAGGAACTGTGCTAGTAATTTGGTTAGATGATGACTGGCATTACTGAGATTCATTGTTAATTTTTCAAAAATCATGCTCCAGAAATCACAAGCACCTAAATTTTAACACTGCAATCTGGTTTAGGAACTGGAAGATAACATCTTAGGCTTTTATGCTGATCTGTGTTAATTAAATAAGGCCTTTTGGCAATAGCCATTTGAAGTTTTCATTTCTTTCCACATAGAAATGGTTTCTTTTCCAATATTTTTAAAATACGTGATGATTTCTTCAGCAATATAATATGCAGAGAAATTAATGGCTCTTATGGTTGATTAAATAATAAGGCACTTAATAATTTCTCTTCATTTTACTACAATATAGAATAACTAAGAACAAAAGAATAGCTACATTTGAACAATTTATCCACAGAAATAATTGATGAAAGAGAGGCTTTGCTACTGCTCCCACTAAACTCCTGAAATCTTCAGTACTGGTTTAATTCATTTGCTCCTTAACACCATTAAATTGATTTTGGCTCTGTCTTAGACTTGAAGAATCATAGAGTCATTAATGCTGCAAAAAGACCTCTAAAATAATCTAATCCAACTGTACACCTACCACCAATATTGCCCACTAAACTATGTCCCTCAGTACCACATCTACATATTTCTTGAACATCTCCAGGGATAGTTACTCTACCATCTCCTTGGGTAGAATGTTCCATTGCCTGTCCACTGAACATTTTGGAGAAGAAATTCATCCTAATATCCAGTCTGAAGTTCTTCTGGTGTAATTTGAGGCTATTCCCTCTCTTTCTACCACAGTTACCTGGAGAGAAAAAGGATCAACTCCCACACTGCTACAACCTGTTGTCCACTGGAATCCAGTTCCATCTCTGCAGAGTTCCTCTCAAGCAGGTCATCCCCCAGCCATTACTGGTGCATGTGATCAGTTATTCCTCCCTAGGTGCAAGACTCAACACTTGCTTTGTTAAACCTCATCTGATTCCTCTCTGACCAGAGATTAAATCATATTACAATATAGTATGTTATATTATTTACGAGGAAATAAAGATACTGTAAAATAGTGTACTGTACAGTAGTATGCAAAGCTAGTGTCCATTTTCCAGTCTAAGGAAGGTTCAAATTTCTATCCTACCTATGAATTTTTAAAATATTTTTATTTTCTGCAGTTGTATGGCTTTTGCCCAGTTTTCAGCTAATCTTATTTGTTTAAATCTTAGGTGATGAATAGAACTTATTATCAATCATTTTGCAGCATATATGAGCTAAAATCCCAAGTACGCCAAAAACTCCATAAAATGAGGGTCAACAGAAATGTCCTGTGAAGAATACATCTCTTATTCATACTTTTAATATGATAGAGTACTAGAGTAAAGATCTAGTATAACTGCCCATTCCACAGAAATGTCTCCTGAATCAGTTCATTTTATGGAAAGATAGAGTCAAGTAATCATACAACATCCTGAGTTGGAAGGGACATACAAGGATAATTGAGCCCAGCTTACAGCAGCTTGGAGCTAAACCCTGTGTCAGAGAACATGCTCCTTGAAATCTGTCTGGCTTGGTGTCATGATCACCAATTAGAGGTCAACCAGGAGATCAGGCCCAGTCAGCATGGGTTTACAATGGCGGATCCTGTTTGACAAACGTGATTTCATTCTATGACAAGGTGACCCGTTTAGTGGATGACAGTAAGGCTGTTGATGCGGTCTGCCTGGAATTCCGTAAAGCCTTTGACACTGTCCCCCACAACATTCTTGTGGAGAAACTGACTGCCTATGGTTTGGATGGGCATACACTCCAACAGGCATAACACTGGCTGCATGGCTGAGTCCAAAGACTTGTGGTCAGTGGAGATAAATCCAGTTGGCAGCCAATCATGAGTGGTGTCCCCCAGGGTCATTACTGGGGCCACTCCTGTTTAACATCCTTATTAATGATCTTGATGGGGAGTTTGAGTGCACCCTCAGTAAGTTTGAAGACAACACCAAGTTAGGAGCTGATCTGAAAGGTGATTACAGAGAGAGTGGGGTTGATATCTTCTCACTGGTGACAATGGGAAATGGCTTCAAGTTACACCACAGTAAGTTTAGGTTGGATATCAGGAAACCCTTCTTTACAGAAAGGGCTGTTAAGCACTGGAGAAGACTTCCCAGGGAGGTGGTTAAGTCACCGTCCCTGGTTGTGTTTAAAAACCGTTTGAATATGGTGCTCAGGGACATGATTTAACAGAGGGTTGTTAGTTAGGGTAGTATGGTTAGGTTGCACAAGTTGGACTTGATGGTTTTTAAGATTTTTTCCAACCTGAGTAATTCTATGATTCTATGATTCTATCTCTGCCCTGGGAGCCATGCCTACCATCCTCTGGTGAAGAACTTTTTCCTAATATCCAGTCTCACCCACCCTCATTGCAGCTTCATGGATCCTACTGCTGTCACCAGAGAGCAGAGATCAGCACCTACCTCTCTGCTCCCTTTGTGAGAAAGCTGTAGGAAGCTCCTCAAGGAACGTCAGCCTCTCAACACATCTTGCTCTCTAAAGCCTTCACCAGCTTCACAGAACTGCTTTGGATTCTGGCTAAATGTTTTACATCCTTTTTAAATCACAGTCTTCAAAACTGCACACATTATTACAGATGAGGCTACATCAATGCAGAGCAGAGCGGGAAGATCACTTCCCTCTTCTGGCTAGCTATACTGGTTCCACTGCATCCCACGATATGGTTGGCTATTTAGTTGCCTCAACACATTGTTAATTCCTGTTCAACTTGCTATCAAAAAGTACATATATGCAAGCTTGCCCTATCCCAGATGCAGAAGTCATCATTTGTTTTTGAATCTCAAACTCCAAGAAATTAGTGATTGCCCAGTTGTCAAATTTGTCAGGATTTCTCTTCAAGGTCTCTCTACCCTTGAGGAAATTAACATCTCCAAATTTAGCATTGTTCATAAACTTACTTAATCTGTATTTGAGTCCTGCATCCCTACAATTTGTAAAACCACTGGAGAGAGCTGTCTCTAAAATGGAGCTCTGTGGTACCACATTAGTGGCTGACCACAAGACTGATTTCACTACATTTACTGTACTTTGATCCCAATCTATCAACAAATTATTCACCTATTGCATTTCTCATGGGCCTATCTCCAGATATAAGTCCGTGACAGGGGGACAAAGGCACGGGAAAAAAAAAAAAAAAAAAAAGAGACAAAAGAGCTAAGGAAAAAAAAAAAAAAAAGGGGGTACTAACAGTTTGCTGTGTGATCCAGCTAGCCTCGGACCTTGCTCTCTGGGAGAGGGGTAAGGGCAGAGAACTAGTTCTAACAAAGAAAAAACACAACAGCGATGATCTGAGGAGGAATGATAATTTACTAAATTTAAGCAAACAAAATGAGAGAGATAAGAATGCCCAAAGTGCGAGGAAAACGTGCCCTTCGCAGGATCCTGTTTGGAGCTGCATCTCACTTCCTCTTCATGCCAAATCCTCTGGGGATGCTACCCCTCTCCTCCCCCTCCCATCAGAATACTCAAAATGCCAATAAGAGGTAGTAAACAGAACCAGAACATTAACTTTTTAACTCCCACTGGTTCACATGATGTTCTGATGTGGAATACTGACCACAGGAAATCATCAAACCACAGCTGCATTACATACTTTTATAATTGTATGCCAGATATTAAGTTCAGAAGAAAGAGTATTAATAGTTTTGCTGAAATGCAAAAAAAAAATACGATTTCTGGTTTCACTTGGTTCAATCTAGTGGGTAAACGTCATAGAAGAAAATTAAATTTGTTAAACAGGACTTGATTCTTGTCAATCTGTGTTGGCTATCACCAGCAATTGTGTTCTCCGACAAGTGTTTTTCAATAACTCCCAGAATAATCTCCATAATTTTATCAGGTTCTGCAACAACAAAAAAGTGAAAGTCCCTAATATAAGACTGCTAGAACATTTTCTCTTGGTTTTAAGTGTGAGGAGTACTTGAACAAGGATACTTCCTATTTTGTTGGCCCACAACTTTAGAGGTAAATGTTGGTGGCGTAGTAGTAGAGATTGGATCTTTCCATCACTATTGCACTGCATTTTGTTGCCATGTGACAGATGACAGAAGAAGGAGTATCTTACAAAATGGTGTCTGACGTGAAAGAGCACATGAAGCAAAGGTGTGCAACTGAATTTCTTGGAGAAGAATAAGAGGCATCCACTGATATTCAATAACACTTGCTGAGCATTTATGGAGACTAAACAGTGGGTGGTGAGCTTCAGTAGTGGTGATAGTGACAGTGGGTCACTTCCACTGATATAGATTTTTACAGGCAGAGTAAGCAGGCTCTTGTTCACTGTGTTTAAAAATAGTGTTTTGTAGCTGACAATTTGCTCTATCAAATAGTGTTACTGTCCTTTTTGTACTTCTTTTAATTTTAAAGGAAATAAATAGGAGGTATTAATTTCAGAGGAACTAAAATTGTTTCTGAGAGAAACGAGACTATAATTTAAATAATCTCAAACATATATAAACTTTCTTATATATAAGCCCATTATAAAACTTCTATAAGAAAATAATGAAGATAATGCACTATCAAAAATTTCTACATGAGGAAAAAGGAATGGAGCTGTAAGCGGTGGACTGAAATAGTGAAAAAAAAAACAAAATTTTATAGATATGCAAAAATAAAAAAATAAAAATAATTCAGTTAAAATTTCAAGAAACATATTCACAGGAATTATCATTGAACAATAGAATTGATTTCTCATTTTGCAAGGGAGAGATGATCTGGAAGGATATTTTCCATGAAAATCTAGGATTAAACAAAGATCTACAAGTACTAAGTGGCATCTAACTCAACTTTTTTTATTATCACTTTGTAAATTATACTTTTTGTAATTTATTTTCAATTAATATATTTATTTTAAGGCCTTCTACTCTTGGTGTTACAAAACAATGCAGCCAGATTACTAACAGTTGGCATCTCATGCTTTCTACAATTTATTCAACCCTTCTCCATGTACTGTACTGCAGGAATAGGAACGTCTTATTTGATATTTAGGATTTTATTGAACCAGTTACTGATTTGCTAGTCTGGATTCACGTTTGTTGCAATAGGTAAAATGCCAGTCCAAAAAGAAATCAAACTACATGTTTGAAACATGACTGATCATCTTTCCTGTGGTAATAAACTCACCTTTGTGAAAGAAATTGCAAATAATTATTAGTTCATATGACAGAAAATTGTAAATGCAAAGAAATTAAATATATACTCCCCTTACCAAATCTTAAAATTGCCTATGATGATGGAGACTCTAGTAAAAATAAGAAGATATTAAACTGAACAGAATAGTTTAACTATATAATCAGTCAAGTATTCTTGATAAGCTGTCACAGAGTTATATCTGGATCTATCTTTGTCCGCCCACAGGCCCAAAAAAAAGGGTGTGTGGGGTGGTTTACAGGCTAGGGTCAGTGGTTTACAGGCTAGTTCAGCCCAGCTCTGTGACTAAAGAGACAGGGAGACCTATGGACCCACACCCCAGGAAAGAGGAAAGGGGAAAAGGGGAAAAGGGGAAAAGGTAGGGAGATGGGCCTAAAAACAAAATAGCAGCAACAATCTGAGGAGGAAAGTTAATTTACTAAATATGATATTGGAATGCAAGATAACACAATATAATACTATATAACCCTTTAACTCCCAGTGTTCTACATGATGTTATGATGTGGAATACAAATAACAAAAAATCATAAAACCATGACATTATCTGGAAAAGAATCTGGCCCATACTTCAGAGACTTCAGCATTTTGATGAAAGGAACAGTTTATCAATTCCTTTATGAGAACAAAATGATTATAATAGAATAAATATTTGCTTCAAAAATACCTTCAGGGAAGACTTTGATTTTGGTCAGTTCTGTAGATTTGAGATCTGACTTGTCAGAAAATATTGCACTATTCTGTTGCAGTATGCTAAGTACTGTGGATATTTTTAACCAAATGAAGTTAATTTTTTTCAAACACAGAAATCTTTAAAATATGGCTTTCGTACTCTATCCAACAAGGTAGGAGACTACAGGAATTCTGCAGGAATATGCAAGAAGAAAACATTATCTGTTGATAATTAACAGAAATTCACATTATTTATTTGTTTGTTTGTTTGTTTGATTGATTGATTATGCTACTTCTATCTTCAAAAGAGATATGATGTATAGAGAAGGAAACCAGACTTGCAACACAGGCAGTGTCTCAACCACAACTTTTCAGTTTGATGTCCTCTCCTCGTGTTTCTAATATTAAATCTATTCCCCCATCTTGTATAGTCAAGCCTCATTGTTCCTGCTGTCAAGTGGATACTTTGCTGAGCAGCATGCCCGCCTCTAACAAATGGAAATGAAATATGCGACAAAAATAGTCTGCAGAATCATTCAGGTTGGAAGAAATGCATCCTTTTCTTAAACTAAGCTTCCTTATTGCTCCTACATTCACTCCCTTGTAATTTTAACTGAATGAATAGCCCTGAGATTCTTTCCACTGCAAAAATACACAAACAAATGGATCACCTTTCCATGGTTTCTATTATTCTGATTCTCACTTTTAATGTTACATTTTTAAACGAGTAAGTACTTTGGAATTTCACTTTTTCATCAGTCAGTAATTTGATACAGAAGGTGTCCTTGTCTTGATATTACATGTTTTTCAAGATCTCACTTCTATCTCATATTATACAGAAAAATATTCTTCATTTTATACAGCATTTTACATTTCTACAACTATGTATCAAGAAAGGATAGAACTCGAATCTTTTATATGATCTCTTCTTCCTCTTGGAAGAAAAAACAGAGAAAAAAAAAAACAAACAAAATAGGATTTATCCAAGTGTCCAACATATGTTTAAAAATGGCTTAGATTTTTTTGTTGCTGTTACTAAGTGCTTGTACACAGCCATACATTTATGAATTGGAGATCTCAAGATTAACTGAATTGTGTAATAAAAAAATTGAATTTGAAGATAATATAGAAACTCTGAAGAAGCAGCAACTTCTCTGTTTTGGGCTAGGTCACAGCAATGATCTTGTAGGCCTTCTAAATCATGTAGATATTTGATTTGATTTTGATGGGGTGGTCATTTGGGCAGTCATTTATTTATTTGTTTATTTTCAGTTCCATTACCAGTCCTGGTTCCACTGAACAAGTGAAGCATAACCTTCAATGAAAGCAAAAAAAACACAGCATCCTTGTCTATTATATGTGTCAGAGTGGCGTAACAATGAAAGGTGTTTTGACCCATTTCTACCTGTGTCATTTATCAATCATAGGCCCAAAAAAGTGTTTTGTATTTTGTATCTGTGAAATACAATAGCCTTCCTTCTTGGATTTGAATTAAACATATTGCAGTCAGTCAGGAAATCATGGTACACATAGGATAGTATCAGTGTTTGAATAAAAATCACTGGTAAAGATTTTCAGAAGTTATCACAAACTATGTTTCCCAGTTACATCATGTTTTCTATGAAGAAAAAAGAAAGCAAACAAATAACAGTCTGTTCCCTTGGAATATCTGTCTTTGTCTCATTACTGATGGATGTTACATTTGAAGGACAAGTTTTATATCTATTATAATGAAGATACATCTAGACAAAGGATCTTTCCTTTTTCAGCAAGGTAACTGTGAACTTGGTCATGTTTTCCTATGTGAGAAGCTGGAAGAAAACAATTTTTGGCTCAAAGCTTGTTCAGTGGCACCTGAACCAAGACATAATCCTCTCGGCAAGTTTTTGTAGCTAATGGTTATCATTGTCACAATGCTAAGAGAAACATGTGCAGCTGGGTGTCCAGGAGAAATTTTTTTCAGCAGTTGCTTCTTTTGGACATCCAAGTTGATTTATAGGGGCCATCTTGGAGGACTACCATACAGTCAAAGTGCGTACCTAGCAGCTCACCATGCAACAATCATATGATTAATAGTCAGTTGGCCAACCCCCTATGGACTAATGAGACGTGGCTGGATGTATGGTGGTGGTGAGCATACTTGCTTTATAACCCATTTGCTAGGATTGTTCTCTTTATTATTACTAACTTTCACATATTCTCTGCATTCCTTAACTGCTTAGAATTTGTAATAAACCAGTTGGATAACATTTGACCTTTTTGGTATTTGGTATTAATTTCCCTCCAGGTATATATTTATATCAAATCATCTCCTTCAACAACTGGAGCAAGACAATATAAAACTAGTAGCAATTCAATACTTCACATAATCATATTTGTCTATGTGTAAATTTTATGAAGCATCTTACATTTTAACAACGATTTTGTGACTCCAAAGCTTAGTCTAAGAACCTTGCTTAAGAAATCTGGAAGGGGTTGATTTTAAAAACGGCTTGTGCCTTCAAAAATTTTGAAATAACTGCTTGAAGTTAAATAAACCAAAAAAAGTCATGAGCTGAAAAATTCTCTGGAAAATAGAAATATATCAATCTGCATTTACAGACTATTTCAGAACTTCAGAAAAGAATGTCAAGATCAAGTTTGCTAGGAACTATTCCATATTTCAGCTCTGCATTTGCATTATCTTCAAGAACAGACATACAAGATAAGCATGTCTGGTCTAATGTGCTTTTGGAAGAGTAAGAAGTCCCAGTAGAAAAACAGTTCAGTGCAGATACCATTGCTAGCTTCTCAAATTTCTGGATTATGATACTTCTAGTTGCTACTCATGTGTGGATATGAGATCAGAACGTACTCATTGTGCAAAGATATTTTACACCCATATAAAAGAGCTTATTTCACAAATGAACAAGCCAAAGGTTTAGCTTATTTAAATATCTGAATGAGATCCAAGACAGATTTAATTGAATATTCATTTCACGCAGTTTAGCCAACTGAGTTTCTTAAGTAAATTGATCCCATGAGTAACAGTATATGTATGTGGATAATAAATACTGAATTGCCTTCAACTGTGTTCTGCACAACGTGGAAACAAAATGACAGAAGACAGTAATTTGCACCCTAGCACACAAAAGTTTTACAATGCACTATCAAGGCTGTGAAAGTACCACATGATACATAAATTGTACAAGCTGCCAGGAGGTTAACATCTTTATCTACTGATACACCAATGTACTGTCATTCCTATATGGATTGTCCTCTAGCCAGATAGATCCTCTTTTTTTTTTTTTTTTTTTTTTTTTTTTTCATGTCACACTTTAACTTTCTCAGAATTTAAAGGTAAAGAAAAATACTTTCTAGACTGTAGAATTTAATAAAACACACTCGATTACTTATTGCCATCACAGTTCTGAATTTCTTCCCTCCTCTAGTTTTTTGCAGTCCTCGTTGTGGAGCAGCACAGCAGTGTATTAACACAAGAGGTAGTACCTTCTGCGAGGGAGTGCATGAAAACGCATTTCTGATATGTTCTGCTCTGATCATCTTCTTATGTTGCTTTAGGCTTTGTAGACTACTCATATAATTATTATTCAACAGGTCTAAATAAGTCTTCTGCCTCACAGGAAAAATAAGGGGACTATATGCTGCAGCTGTTCTTAATATCAAATGAATAACTATTTTGAATTTTGCCTTTCTGTGCTTGCTGTATAAACAACGTGGGGCAGAAGATGCTTCTACTTTCAAAAAGAGGCAAGAAAACCTCCATTCAAGTATTCGTCATTTCCTGGTGTGATGGATTGACTTTGGCCAGCTGTCAGACATCAGTCCATCTGCTCTCTCAATTCTCTTACTCAAACAGGATAGGGTGAGAAGATAAAAAGTTCAAGGGTTCCCGTCTACAAGAGACACAGAGATGTACTAGAAGAAGTCCAATGGACTCCAGAGAGCTGGAGCATCTTTCCTATCAGGAGAGGCTGAAAGAGCTGGGTCTGATTCACCTGAAAGAGGAGCAGAGGGTATTTTATCAATGTCTAAATATTAGAAGGAAGGATGCAAAAATTATAGAGTCATACTATTTTCAGTAGTGTCCAGTGCCACGACAGGAGTGTCCCACTCTGCACAACACAGAAGCCATGGGGAATGCCGAGCTGCAATCAGTTAAAATTTGCCACTCCTTTTCACTAACAATTCCTTGCCTGTTCCCATATGGGTTCTTTCATGGGTCACTGACCATTCAGAAAATATCTGCCTTCCCCCTGCATGAGTTCCTTCACTGTCTGCAGGGTGAGTATCTGCTCCAGCATGACTGTCTCTTTGATCTTCAGGGAAATTTTCTCTGGTGCACCCAGAGCACCAACTCTCCTCCATTTTCTGTCTTTTGCATTCACAGGGTTGTTCCTTAATTTGTTTTTCCCAGTTCTCACTCTGCCATGTGGCTTTCTACTCTTGTATACGTTTTCAGAGAGGAGCCAAATGTGATGCTGATGGGCTTCACAGTGTCTTGTGGTGGGTCCATTGTGGAGCTGGCAGCAACCAGATGATATTGGTAGTATCTGGTACAGGACAGCCCCTGTTTTGTTTCTCACACAGGCTTCCTTCAGATTCAATCTCTTCAATCTCTTGTGTCTCTGGACACAAACACTCAATACAGCTAGTATCACTTTCTCATTTCTATCTATTGTGCGATGCCTCTTGACCTGTTTACAGTGTATATAACAGCGGTCTCTTGTTTGAAAGTACGTTTGTAAAATATTCTAGTTTATAACAAACTTTTCTATTATTTCCTGTAGTCCTTCTCAAGCAATAACCACCAGTGGTGGTTGTGATGGCTGTGTACACATTAAGCAGACAACCATGACAGTAATGATGGTTGCAACTGATCCTGGCTGCATCCAACTAAAAGTGGTCTTGGAGGAAGCATTACAATAGAAAAGCCAGTGATTAATAAACAGCTATTCACTTGCCTTGATACAGGGCTGATCAATGTCTGACTCAAGGTAAATTTGAAAGAAAGTCCACTTTCACCAAATATGGAAGAAACTAACATCTATAGTGGTTAGACAAATATAAATATGTTAATTATCTTATTGAATAAATATGTGACTGTGCTTAAATGGATTTCCAAAGTGTGTTGGAAACAGGAGTCAATCTTACAGTGCGCACTACTGATAAAATGAAACAAAATAGAAATTATGGGGCATTAGAATTATTTACTGTTTGTATCAGATTCTCAAGAAATGTAAGTATAATCTAAGTAAAAGACACTCAGATAGAAATAGTTTTGATGGCACATCTTTTTCCATAATGAAAAACGGAAATAGGGCTGTGTTTCTGTAGGGGATGGCTAGCTAAATGTTTTGTAGTACGTATTTGTTGTTTCAGACTGTTGTGTCCAGTCCATAGAATTGCCTTTCGCTTAACTTCAAAATCTCAGATCCTAGTGATGAGAGGCTTTCCACATAAATTATATTTTCATAGAATCATAGAATGGCCTGGGTTGAAAAGGACCACAGCGATCAACCCCCCTGCTGTGTGCCAACCACCAGACTCAACTGCCCAGAGCCACATCCAGTCTGACCTTGAATGCCTCCAGCGACGGGGCATCCACAACATTTTTGGGCAACCTGTTCCAGTGTATCACCACTTCCTGAGAAAAAAATTTCTCCTAGTATTAACCTCCCCTGTCTCAGTTTAAAACCATTCCCTCTTCCCTATCACTATCCACTCTCATAAACACTATGGCACCTCTTATGTCAAGTCTCTCCAGAACCTTCTCTTCTCCAAGCTAAACAAGTCCAGTTCCCTCAAGCTTTCTTCATAGAAGAGGTACTCCAGCCCTCTGATCATCTTAGTGGTCCTCCTCTGGACCCATTCCAAGAGCTCTGCAGCTTTCTTGTACTGGGGGCTCTAGGCCTTGATGCAGTACCCCAGATCAGGGTTCACAAGAGCTGAATAGAGAGGGACAATCACCTCCCCCTCTGTGCTGGCCACCCCTCTTTTAATTCAGCATAGTGCAGTTGGCCTTCTGGGATGCAAGTGCTGACTGCTGGCTCAAGTTCAGCTTCTCATTTACCAGGACACCCAAGTCCTTCTCTACAGGGCTGCTCTCAAAGAGATCTTCCCTCAGTTTGTATAAATACTGGGATTGTCCCAGCCCAAGTGTAGCACCTTGCACATGGCCTGTTTGAACCTCATTAGGTACCCATGGGATCACTTCTCCAGTCTGTCCAGGCCCTTCTGGATAGCTTCGCATCCTTCCAGTGTATCAGTTACACCACTCAGCTTGGTGTCATCTGCAGACTTGCTGAGGGTGCACTCAATGCCACCATCTATGTCACTGATAAAGATGTTGAAGAGCATCAAGCCCAAGACCAACCACTGAGGGACCACTGCTTGTGACTGGCCTCCACCCTGACACAGAACTATTAATCACAACCCTTTGGCTGCATTCAGCCAGCCAATTCCTAATCCACTAAACAGTCCATCCTTCAAATCCACATCTCTCCAATTTAGAGAGAAGGGTGTGATGAGGGACCATGTCAAAGGCTTTGCAGAATTACAGGTGAATTACACCCATTGCCCTTTCCTCATCCATTGATGCTGTCACTCCATCATAGAAGGCCACCAGATTGGTATGACAAGATCTGCCCTTTGGTGAAACCATCGTGGCTGTCTCGAATAATCTCTTTGTCTCTTACATGGCTTAACTCTGGGTGAATGACTTTCTAATATAGGTATTCTATGCAAAATCCTTCCTGATACTCTCTCTCAACATTCCTCTGGATACATTGTCCAACTGCGTGATAAAAAGGTTTGTGCTATGCCAGGTGATGAAGTAACTGAATGTTATAGATCAAAGTGTCCTTGTGAATGGTGGTGAGCGGTATTCTGCACAGGTTAGTTCAAGGGCCAGTCCTGTTCAGCATTTTTATCAATGATATGAATGAAGGATGCATCCTCAGTAAATTCACTAATCACACTTACTGCGAGACATTGTTACTTCCCGGAGGGATGAGAGGCCTTGAAGAGAGTTGTAGATACTGTGGAGAAACATCAACAGTGTTAAATTTGGAAGAGGAAAATGTTGGGTTCTTCGTGAAGTAACACAGAGCGCAGGTAGAGACTTGGAGACTAACAACAGGAGAGTGACCTTGCGGAAAGAGATGTGGAGGTGATGACTGACTGCAGGCTCAACACAAGCAAGTAGTGTGTTGTGGCATCCAGGATAGCAAAGAGCATTTTGGAATGTGTTAAGCATGGCATAGCCAATCATTCAGTTGAGATGATTATTCCACAACACTTCCATTTAGTGTTGTTATGGACTCACCTTGAATATTATGTGTAGTTCTGGGCTGCGTAATGTTAAAAGGAAGTTAAAATACTTGAATGCATAAAGACAAGAGCAACAGAACCCCTGAAGGTATTGGAGGATATGGCCAATGAGGAGAGTCTGAAAGCTCTTGTGTTCTGTTCCTGAGGAGGGGAAATGGAGAGAGGGGGGCCAGTCTCTTCGATAAAAGATGACAGATTGCCTGGGGACAGCACAAAGCTATGCAAAGGGATATTCAGATAAGATATCTCTAGAGAGCTTGCCAGTGTTGAAGAGGCGTTTGGTTAATACACTTGATAATATGCTGCAACTTTGTATTAGCCCTGAAGTGGTCAGACAGCTGGGTTAGATGATCTTTGAAGATTCCTTCCATCTTCTATTCTATTCTATTCTATTCTATTCTATTCTATTCTATTCTATTCTATTCTATTCTATTCTATTCTATTCTATTCTATTCTATTCTATTCCATTCCATTCCATTCCATTCCATTCCATTCCATTCCATTCCATTCCATTAAACAGTCCTTTTTTAATTCCTTCTCCTGAAACCACAGAATTGAAAGAGATAAATACATAAAGAAATAAATAGATAAAGTTTGAAAGGAAACATCACTAATGTACACATTCTGCACACTACACTAAGATCATGCTAGGAATGCTACAGTAGTAAAATCTGCAAAAACACCAGATCCACATTTCTCTGGGAACTTGTCAGAACCATTCAATACCGAAATAAAACACTGCATATGCTTTAATCTAGCAGTGTGAGACTTCAGCTTGCATTATTTTTTTATTTTAGCTTCTGAGCACAACTTCAACTCAGGCAAATACAAAAACCTCTGGATCTGAAGACAAAAAATACAACTCTTGGGAAACGGTTTTCAATTTCCCTCTCATGGGAGCAGTCACAAAGTCAGACAGTGACCGAAGAACCAATGAAAAAACTGCATCTAAAATACCTTGAAATAAAATTCCTTGAAATCAAATAATTTATAAGAACATACATACAAATATAAAACGGAATGGGAGAGCTGAAATTTGCCCACTTTCTCACTTTCACAGATGAGACAGGGAATATTTCCCTCACGTATAAAATCTCTCCTCAGTGGGAAAATAATTTTAATGAAAAATTATGACAAGTAAAATTAAAAATTCTGGGCAGAAGATGAATTGTAAATTAATCAACTAATTTCAGTCCTACTTACAAAAAGTACTGAAATGTTTGTGCAAGAAATCATTATTGAAATGCTATTACAGGATTAATTCTCACAGGTGAGAATAAGGCCACTTTTCAATCTGCTTTAGTGCTTGAACCATTCGGGTTCACTTTACTCTTGGAACAATTAAGGAAAATCTTTCTTCTTTCTTATGAAAAAAGAAATTGGGTCAAGCACTTGACAAGATAATAGATTTCCTTTGGTAAACATCACATTTCCTGGGATGAAAGAGAGAGGATAAAATAAATACTGTAACTAAAAACAATGACACTAAAATATATAAAGTATCCAAAGAGGAAAACATAGATGACATGAATTTTCTAATGAAAAAAAAACAACAGGAAACCTAATATACAAGCTAAGAACCACTGTATTATGTTCATATATGTACTTTAAGTGTGTATTTATACATTAAACATATATATTTATATAAGTGTATATGTATGCATATAAGAAAGAAGCTAGCCAATGGTTATTTCAATGACAAGAGTAAAATATAATAATAAATGAGTTTTAAGTAAAAGATTTCTCAGTTTGTTTCTTTGTATTTGGCACTAACAGCAGAAAATGAAATGGAATGAGATAAGAAACCTAGCCTCTGAAACACTCATTTATGTTCCAAATTTTGTCCCACAGATCATAGAATAAGTAAAGTTGTAAGAACGCCTTTTAAGAAAAAAAAAAAAAAAAAAAAAAAGCGATTCCACTAGCTTTTCGGGATTATGATGTTCAGTCAGCCTCATGGTGTTTCCCTATGTTTAGGTAGAACTTCCTGTCTTTCCATTTATGCCTATTACCTCTTGTTCTGGCTCTCGGCACCATTGATAAAATCCTAGTTTCATCTTCCCTGCACCTTCTCTTCAGGTGTTTATATAAATTGATAAGATCCCCTCT
The DNA here is from genome assembly GCF_023343835.1 of Lagopus muta. Lineage (NCBI taxonomy): Eukaryota > Metazoa > Chordata > Aves > Galliformes > Phasianidae > Lagopus > Lagopus muta. The sequence continues at coordinate 29,264,813 of NC_064472.1, forward strand.
GAACCTTCTCTTCTGTAGGTTGCTTAGTTCCAGCTTTTTCTGCTTGTCTTCAGTTGACAGATACTCCGATCCCTTCATCATCTTATAGGTTTTATTGGACTCTTTCCAGCATCCATTTCTCTTTATTGCTGAGGAATCTTCAAGTGGACATAGTACTGAAGGTACAGTCTCATGAGTTCTCAATAAGGGTGAAGGATCAACTCCCTCTATCTGCTGACAGTGGTTTGCCCAGCATAGTCCAGAATACATTGACATTCTTAGTGAAAAAGGCACACTGCTTTTTCATGTTCAACTTTGCATGCCAGAACCATAAGATGCATCTCTGCCAAGTTGTTTTACAGCTGAGTGTCCTCCAGCACATACTGGTACCTGAGGTTTTTCCTCCTCAGGTGCATTTCTTGTTGAACTTCACGAAGTTACTGTCAGACCATTTATGTGATCTATCAAGGTCCCTCTGTTTGTAAGCACAAATCTCTAGGATATCAGCCATTCTTTCCTGTTTTATAGATTTGCTAAGGGAATACTCTGCCCTGTCATCCAGATTATTCATGAAGATATTAAACAGAATTGAACACAGAATCAAACCTGGAATACACTGTTAATTACAGGCCTCTGATGTGATTTCACCAACCCAACTGGAATCAATCAGAGTAATAACTTTATTAGGATGCAGTTGTTACTGATGTCAATCAAGACCTTAAATAACCCATGTGAGGAGCAAATTGTTAGGTGCCCCGACATCAGGTTTAATACTCTGCCATGAATTTTATTCTAAGAATTCCCCTTAAGTTAAAGATAAAGCATATCTACTCAGATTGACACAAAAACAACTACATTGCTCCACCACCATCCTGGATAGGCAGCAGCTTTTACATAAGGACTGCGTAAGATCTGAGAAGAAGACAGAAATCTTATCAACACCCTGTGTCTCTAACAGTTCTGAGTCTATTAAACTTTTCTGAAGTCTATATGACAACATTATGTAGAAGATTTTCTTCTCTTTTTATACTTACATGCACAAACTCTTGTATAATGTAAAGAAAGGTCTTACTAATTAGTGCTACCATGACTCAGACAAAGGGAAAGGTGAAAAAAAAGCGAGAGCTACTCCAGAACTCCCAGGAGCCATCCAGTTTACCACTGGAGATGTGTACTCTTTATCATATTTTGTACTTCATTTCTTACTGCATGATGAATCTGTGTAGCTGACTCATTAAAATATATTCTGAATGTATAACTACATTCATTGCAGGAGCCAGTAAGACAGTAGAACAGGGTAAGAAATCTGTGGGAATTCTGGTTTGAGTTACAATTTCTCTTATTGTGCACTGGGTGCACCAGCATGCAGAAGACTGTTGTCCAAGTGAAAGGCATATTCAAGATCAGCTGATATTTGAGCTAAAGTTTGGGAAAAACTTAAATGTTGACTTAAAATACTATGTAGACAAGTCATCATATGCAAACATAGAACAATATTACACAGTTTGTGGACAGAATATGGAAATGATATTTTAGTATTCCATGGAAGCTCTCTGAGAAAAGGAACAGTTACAGACGGTGAGAGAGAAAGAACTAAAGAAGTTGAGAAGCATGCCTTCAGAATTCTATATCTATATTGATTCAGAATTCTATAGTGAGAGAAGTATCACACTTTTTAGGTCTTTCAGCTATGCTATGGAGCATAGATATCCCAAATAGTTATGTTAAGTCAGATTTTTTATTCTCTAGAGTCAAAACTTCTTGACTAAAGGGAAAATTTCAGTGGTTTATCAGCCTAAGATCACATAAAGTATGAGAAATACTCAGATTGTTTTTCATGGGAAATAAAATCAACATGAAGGAGGAAGGGAGGAAGATTTATTTGCAGGTTTTCTTGCCTGCATCAACATTTACTTACTTCTAATTTTGGAAATATTTGTTTGAACATGTTACTTGTTGATCCTACGTTTACACTGTTTGATTCGCTGTCATTCTATGAAATAATAATTTTGCACTATTTTATAATGAATGATGAAGATGTGTGCTTATAGGCAAGTAAATTCATTGCCTGTCAAAACAGCCGTCTAACAAATATATTAATCTCTTTTTTACACACATCAAAAAGAAGGCAGTCAAAATAAAGACCATACTAGAATAACATAAGCCACTGTAGATATCATCAACAGTTTATTTAACACACTTTTCTGTCTTTTGAAAAAAAAAAAATCCAAGTATGTAATTAAATATTTGAACTCTATGATAATTCTGTAGGCATATATAATTATAACATTTGCCATAATAAGACAGAACTATTTACATTTCCTTTGATAAAATTCTTCCAAAAAGCTGAAACAGAAAAGTAAATATATAACTTTCGCTTCAGTAATAATTTATTTAGGAGAACAACCCACATATTTTCAGCATACAATTTGCCTTTCAGACATTTTGCAATTTGCTCCTAGCAATTATGAGATTAAAATCACCACATAAACTATTCTTGCTTAAATACATCAATTTTTTAATCAGAAAAATATTATGACCAGCTAAGTCCCTTGATGGCACTGGGGGAACAGGCCAGTGCTGGTGGTATTCCACAAGAGAAGCATGTGTAAGAGCAAGGTTTTAATGAAAACTCCAGCATTCTCAGTCGTGAGGTTTGTAAATAGCCTACATAGGTAAGAGAATATAACCTTTGTAAAAGAATGCTGATAGTGTTAATTAATTTGTTGCATTGTTTCTCTAGCCCTCAGACTTCATTATCTAGGGTTTCTAGACAGTAACATTCTGTTTCCCATTTGATAGCTTCCAGACTTCACAGCTAGAATCAACATAGTTCTCCTTCACAGGGAGTGCAGGAAAGCTCCTCTGCAATTTTCTCCCCAGGTCAGTGATTAAGTTATGATCAACATCAATATTTGAAATGACAGCTGGCAATAGAACAAATACTCTTTATCAGTATTCATTTTCAGTAGATGCAATACTATCACGTACAAGAACAAAACTAAAGGGGATAAAAAACCAACAAACAAAAAAATGACCAAACCAAAAACAAAACACAAAAAACCTACATAATCCACAAACATTAATAAGCACCACTTGGAAATAGTCAATTATCAAGATAAGCACTTGATGAAAAGGGAAAAGCAAACTTTTTATGGATAAAATGGAATAAAAAGAGTTCAAACAGAAGTTGCGAATATATAAAATGTTTGCAAATACTCTTTTGAAGCGTGAAATTTTGGGACAACTTTGATTAATTTGATAAACATTTTACTTGTATGGAGCAGATTTACGAAGTTTTACAGTTGTCATTGAAATATAATTATTATGTGTGATCTGTAGATTATTGAGTGTGTAACATTAGTCTACAATTTTTGCAGCTTTTTTTGTGCGCTTACTTTGAATTATCATAATATCTGACGAAGACGACTTGTAGTGATGGCATGTTGGTTTGCCTTCTGAGCCAGGAATGACAATGATCTAGCTTATGAACTCAAAAATACGAACTATATGTTTGTCTTCTTCTAGCCTTTAGGTTACATTTTGTTTTCTTTTGCTATCTACATGGGAATGTGTGTGTTTATAAAGTGTTTATCATGACTGAAGATCAACCTCATTTACATCCTTTAGACAGTATTAGACTTTGAGGCCAAATTGGATTCTCAAAGACCAGAGGTACAGCAATCTTCATATATTTTTGAACAATTTATTTCAGTGGAAAAAATGTAACATTTTGTTCTTTGTCTCCACAGATGAGAATAGAGGTATGCCTAGGCTATTTTAACTTAAAAGATTTGAATTCTAAATCCAATAATAAATTTGAATATATAAGGAACTATGTTTATTGGCAAATAAAGGTTGCTTGCTTTTTCCCTCTATAATAATAAAGACTAATGCTAACAGAAGCATGCTGAATGCATTTTGGGTTCAAAGCATCCTATTTATAGTGTAGATGCAAAATGATCTCTTTTCATTACAATGTCTCATTTGCAGGTTATCATTCTAGTCTTTGAAAACTGTACAGCAGATGTTTCCTACCATCTTGACTCATTACACTAGTGATAGAAAAATATTCTGCATTCTACTCTGGTAGAATCATAAGTGGAGTTGGAAGACAGAACAAGCTTGTTTAAAACATACAGGATAGTGTAAAGAGACAGTACAATTATTTGAATGTCAGTATAACTACATTATTCAAATGCTTCAGGTTTTGAGCAAAATAACATTCCAAATACTTCCAGTCAATAGCAAAGCATTAGTATTTTCTTCCTTAAAAGTAAAATGAAATAAAATAAGGGAAATGGGGGGGAAAAAAAAACAAAATACAAAATAGAATAAAAATTGACACAGATTTTAAAGACATTCTTTGGGTGTAGATAAATCTTATATCCTATCAATCTTTCACTTCATCATGTACGGTGACAGAGTGAAAAAAGTACCATTAGTTCACACCTGTGAAACTGCTTCTAAAGATATTCTTTGGCAGTGCAACAATTGATACAATTTGATTGTATTCATTTACCAATTTTATCCTGTGCTATTATCAAAGTTTGATTGTCTGAGAATGCTAAATTTTCAAGTATCAAAATGCAAGGTAATTTCAGAGAATAATTTCTTGCACAGGTTATATAGCGTTATATAGATATATATGATAAAGACATCAATGACAATATAAATGACAAAGATACAGATGATGGTATAGATGATGTAGATACAGAAATTGATATAGATTATATAGGTACAGATATAGATCTTAATTATTATTGAAGAATGATTCCATTATCACTGATACGCCAGCTTATAGATCAGCAAATTTGCTTTCAAAACAAAACAAAAAAAACCCACAGACATTTCAGAATAGTAATTTAAGATCATCCTGCTTATAAGTTTGGAGAAAAGGCTCATATTCACATTTGAAGCAAAAAGGACCCTATGATTTCTATCAACTTTTCTGTCCATTTCTTAACCAGTGATGGTTTTATTTAGTTTCTAAGACTACTAGTCTGTTACATTACACTTTGTATGTATTTATCAGTACCTCATTTTTACCTCAATTTCATATAGAATGGGAGAAAAAGGCAGTGGGATAAAAAATACAAACTTCAGGTAGAAATTTTCTCTTGCTTGTAAGATTCTGGGAAATTGTTTGCACGCTTTGCAAATACTATTATGTTCAAAAGTCTATATCTAGTGTTTTCCTTTAATAAGGGGTAATTTCACATCTCAACAGCTTTTCTTAACTTTAATGATTTCAAGATATCTGTCATAGAAATATTTTTCCTGTGTGAGGAAAACATGAATTAGAGCTAGTCTTGTTAAAATCCATTAACTTAAATTGAACTAATCCATATATAGTCAAATCCTTTCGTCAATATTTTTTTCATTTTGTTTTGGCTCGTGCTGGATGCACAGAATAGCAAAATCCAAAGAAATCAATACTGACATTAAAGGGAACCCTCTAAAGCCAGCCATCTAAATAAATCTTGCATACCACAACTTTTAACCACCTTGCACTGGTCGTATAAAATGTACTCAAGCTGAAGGTAGTCTGCGAAGTAATTGTGAAGTCCACAGAAGTCAGTGGAAAAAGACCTTGATAAACATTTTTGTTTTTACACTGGTACCACCTTCTTAATGTGGAAATCAGGCTAAGAACAATGCAAGATAGTAGAAGACAGTATAACAATGTCTTTGCACATCTTTTTTGAATAGAGAATTCTTTATTGACAATTAACATCCTATATTAACATGTATTTCATAAGAATGGCTAATAGACTGTGTTTCCTTAGTAACAAAGCAATCCTAGGGATAGAGCTCTCTTTCAAAGCAAGCAAACAGAGTAAGACTCCTTTCTATTTCCTTGACTGGATTTTCATGCCATGCCACTTGCAGCCTAACTCAAAATATGTAACTTTAATCTAAAACTTTTTCATAGTTTTTGAAAACATTTTGGAACACTGTAGTGTCACAACTGACAAATAAGGGATATAATTCTTTGACTTGAATTACGATTAGACAACAGTCTGTTTTCTCAATGTAATGACACATTTGTAAAGTACATACAGGAATTCCTTAGGTGTGCAAAGTGCGATAATTTCACTGAAATTCATATGCAAAAAAAAGATTTTGTTTACATTGGCTCAAAATTTGATGTTGAAGACAATACATTTGCTAATGTAGGAACGCACTCTCCACTGTCCAGCTAGTAGCTATGATTAATGACTACTTTGTAGTTCCAATTAAATTCTTTATCACAAAGGGTGACCAAAGAAGTTTTGATTTCAAAAGTACTCCTTAAGAAAGAAGACCAGGGCTGCATAACACTGACATTTTATTAGAATTCATTTGTAACAAATGGAACTTGTGTCAGCAAAGAACTGATTTTCATACAGACTTTCTTTCGCCACCAATGTAACGAAGTAAGAAAATAAAAAGCACGCCTTTCATTCTGTAAAACATTTACGCGTACTACTAATTAGAGGTAATTGTATCTTTTTAACAAGCCATTTTACAAGGTAATTTTTTTTTTAATTTTTCAGTCTATGCATCCAAAACAAGAGCAAAGAACACATTTTTTTTTTAATTTTCTTTGTAAAGACACTCCAAGCTTGAATGGCAAAGCCACGTTAACAGATGGTTATGATGAGACCTGTAGCCTCCTGATATCTGTGAAGTATCAGGGCACCAAAAACAACTAAAATGAAAACAAACAAACAAATAAACAAAAAAACAAACAAAAAGAAATACAAGAAGAAGAAGAAAAAAAGGAAAACAAAAAAACAAAAACTAAGAAAGAATAAAAGGAAAAAAAATGTAATTGCATTTCCTCGTCACTGCAAGCATTTTTTTTTTCCTTTTAACATGTTCTGTGTCATTTAAATATAACACCAGTGGATTTTATAAGCATTTTTTTTTATAGATGGGTTCAAGTAATAATATTGTTGAGTATAGAATCAATAGGGCAGTGCATAGTACAAAGGTATAGAAAGTGCAAATCTCCCTAGAGGGCTTCTCCCTTTCCCCAGCTTTCCTGTCCATTTTCTAACAACTGAAGTCTGTTTAAAAAAAGAGCTAAATTAAACTTAATCCTTTTCATACATTTTGCCTTTTTTTTTTTTTTTTCTGCAATGCAACTTATCACAAAATAAGACATAACTACACATACAAACATAAATAGCACCATACTGGTTATGCTGATGAAGCCAATTCTAAGCTTGGAAATGTATGATGTATGTAGGCAAAGATGCTCACAATTTAAATTAATTGAAGAATGCCAATATATAAGATTATATAAAGTGGAATGCACATCAATGATTCAAAAGTTATCTTAAGAATTCAAAAACTAAAAGAAAAATCTAGTTGTACAATTTCCTTTACTTTTTTTTTTTTTTTTTTTTTTTTTCTTTTCTTTTTTCCAATCTCTTTAGAGCTCCAATGTGCAAGGATGTTCCCTAGGTTGTTTCCAAAATTATGCTTTTTTTTAATTGTTATTTTTATGTTTTTTTTCTGATCTAATCCAAAGTACATGACAACACCACATAAACTGGCACTTCAGTAATTAGTTGAAAGAACAAATAAAGAAAGAAGAGAAAGAAACATAGTGCACATTCTTCTCTGGTTCAGATGTAAGTTACAGAGTCTCATTCTGAGGTAGCCTTCTATATAATTCTGTTTCATATATATATGTATGAGTGTGTGTGTGTGTGTGCGCGCGTGCATGTGTGTTTTCTTACAAAAGTGCTCAAATATAATGCTTACTAGAATTTAGTCTTCCATATTTTTCCTTCTACTACTAGTGGAAAATGTGGAAGAAGATGAGGTCACAAGCCATACCAATGCTCCACAGAAATCCTTTGATATGCATGTACTGATGACAGCCCAAGACACAATGAAAACTAAGGTCAGTGTAAATGGCATTGTATTAAGAATGTTAAGAAGTACTTTCCGCTACTTAAAGAATTTCCTTTGTCCTGTGGAAGAAAATGCAGCACCATTCTCAAATAAATTCTTCCAGCTTAATCTTGCTGGCCTTAATAAAAGGAATGGTTTGACTTTAGCAATCTATTGACACAATGGAATAAGCAGGAGTTAGCCCTAACTCAAAACAATAATATGGATGTTATTACTGCTAATGTCGACAACTGCTATGGTACTGCTACATCTCTGTAATGATAACACTATGATTACTGACATGATGGGTCAACCAAAAACAGGTATTTAAATTGTAGACTGGTTATCTATTGGAAATATGAAAATATACAGGGCCTTCAATATCTACATGTTTTGGGTTATCATTTATTATCAACCATACTTGAATAGAAACTGGGAATGCATATTATTCAAAATTGTCTGATACATGTATTAAAATGTTTGAAAAGAATAACATATATGAATAAACTGAACTAAATACAAATGAAGGCTAACTTAAATAAATGCTATTCAAAACAGGCATCAAATATAAGGCACTCTAAATGTAAAATTAAAATAAAAACCAGCATCCCCAAACAACACTGTATGCCACAAAACTTTAGATTTCACAGAGCAATGTGTGTTTGGCTTTGCCCTGTTACATACAATAAACATAAAAGATATAGCACACACTATAGACATTGTTACTGAATACAATTTGAAAACATCTTAATATCTAGTATATTACAACATTCCCCCCTCCTAAAGGGATATGCACTGATCTTTCCCACATGCACACCTCCTAACATTTAATAATATGATTTCTTATTGCACTATAATGTTACAAATATTGAATTTCACTGGAAGCCTAAACCACATATTCTGTGTGCGTGTGTGCATAAATATGCTTGTGTGTGCATGTGTGTGATATCTATGCAATGTGGAGAGAAATACTGTTTGGTATAGAGATTATGTTCAAATATCAGTGATGTGCATTCCTTACTTCCCTTAGAAAAATAATTTTATGGATCTTGGAAATGCAAAGGTGACTAAATACTGATTTAATGTAATTGCAGTATGCTGAGAAACTTTTCAAATGCTTTGATAAATCCAGGTTGTAGAAGAACTGGTATGTTTGTGCGTGTGTGTGTGTGTGTGTGTGTGTGTGTGTGTGTGTATCTACCTCTCTGTATCTCTGTAACTACAGAGAGCCAGATAAGGATTGACAGTAATAAGTACATATATAGAGAGAAAGAGAGAGGTTGTGCATGTGCATGTACATGTGTATGCGTGAATGTGTGCGTGTGTGGTAGCAGCATCTTTATACTTTGCGCCTCCCTGTTGATTCCAAAAGAAACAAAAAGTCCCATGTTGATTTAACTGATTACAATGAGTATTTTCTTAAAGAAAACTAAAACAAACAGAAGTGTAAAATAATGTCTAACAAGACTGTGGTACTGTAGATAGATACAGAACTGCACAATAATGTGCAAATTTTCAAATTATTTAACATTCTACAGCACAATATTACAGATAAGAGTTCTACAGCTTAAAAAAAATTACAGTTTTTAAACAAAAAAAATTAACAGTTATGCAACCTTTTTTTTTTTAATTCACGTCATCGAATGATAAACTCTTGTTAAAAAAAGGAAAAAGTTTACACAGTTAAAAATGAAGCACAGGTCAGCAGTATCTTTACAATACTAAAAAACTAAATCAAGGACTTTCTTTTTAAACATTCTCACATTTTCCCTAAAGTGTTATCATGAGCAATATGATGGGAAGGGGTACTGTTGAAGTAAAGAGTCTGTTTTGTCTTGAAGCCAGGTCCTGACCTTTCAACAAGTATCTTGTGCTGAATTGCAGTTCTCAAAATTCCTCTTTGCAAAAGGCATGCAGGCCTAAACAAGATGGTTGCTCTTTCCAACAATTTCCTCTTCCCTTTAACTTCAAACAATGTTGAACCCTTGAGGTATCTGTAAATGAGATCCTTCAGATGCCTCAGTGGTCAGGATTCTTTTATTATGGTTAGGTTATTAAACTGTGAATTCTTGGTCCACATGGAATTGTTGGGTCTGTTTTGTTTTTAAATATCCCCAAAATTTTTTTTTTTTTTTTTAATTTATTTTATATCCCCAATAATTGCTCCATAGCTAAGAGCTAAGAAGTACTTCTAAAGCACATTGTATGGCTCAGAAGCGGCTCTCTGGATCTTGAAGGGCCTGCAATAAAAATCCAGGATGGGTTTTTATGTTGCATAGTGATCAAAGCTGCCCAGATATTCCAGTGCGGCCCGATAGCAGAATTGATACTGATCCTGGAGATAGAAAGATAGAAAATGAAGCATCAAAAAGCCATCTTGCTGGTTATTTCCATTTTCTTTCAACTAAGAATAAACACTTTGTGGTTATAGGTGAATATACTGCAGAAGCATCTATAGTTCAGCAATATTCTCTAGCTAGCATCCATAGGAGAGCAGTTTGAGTTACAACAGATGTAGACAGGCACTTTTTTAACACAATAACACTTTCTACAGAATGCATCTTCTTTTGGAGCAAAAACTGTATAATCATTTATTCAAAATTGCTAAAGTGAATTAATACAATCATAAAATTTTCTTCTTATAGGAGCATGCTAGGATGTCTTTTCCCATTTATTTGAAAATAAGTAGGAAAACAGCCATTTCACTCCATAGCAAATACATCATGCTAAATGCCAAAATTTACCACAGCCTTAATATTGAATGGAACACAGAAAACTGCCAAGTTAAAAGGCGGATTAGGAAGCAAGGAGAACCTTTCAGCAATACAAGCTTTGATGAGGGTGTGAAGATTCCTTACCCTGTGGCAAGAACAGGGAATATGGGAGGTATATGTAGCTAAACACCTTATTAACATGAAACACATTGCACTTCAACCAGTACCTGGAAGCAGAGAAAGTTCAATGGGGTGTACAATTTGATTAAATCTCTAATGAATCCAATATCCTTCTTATTTATCTGATAGTACTACATGCTGTACTTGTTCATATCACAATTAAAATTCTTTTAGTGACCAGGAAATGTGTTAGACATTTGTTTTCATTTAGTGATGTGATTGTTTCTGTCCTGTGTCGGAACTATTGGAGAATACATTAGATGTTCTCCTAAATTTTAAGTAAATATGTGGAGTACAATTGCCTTGTTGAGTGAAGACTAGATTTATTGGCACTTTATCATACTGAACAAGAGATTTATCTTCCACAGAATCCTAAAATGTATGAGTACTTAGCACCTATTTTCAGCAGAGAGGTTAAAGGGTGGCATACAGAAAACAAAATCAAAGTAGGAGGGATAATACATATAGCTTGTCAAGTTGGCTTCAAGAAGCACAGCTTTCCAGTATACTATACTAATCACAGTATATGTGATTTCCTGGAAGCAAATAGTTATTGCTTATTCAGAATAATACTAATTAAGAGACATAAATTGAATTAATAAGTCAGTTTGGTAACAATAATACACTTGACTGACAAGACTTAAGATAAATATCTGCATTTCCATGTGTTTTTCTTCTTAACATATACGTGTTTCTTCCTAAAAATAATAAAATCTAGCTTTGACTGAAGAAATGTAATTTTTTAATGGAAAATTCTGGGGAATCATCTAAAAATTTATTTAATTTAATTTAAAGGTTAATGTCAATGAAATTCTATTAAATAAAAGTATGACCTAAAATACTTCTCTTTGCCTTTTGCTGAGTAGTCTATTGACTACAGATCAGTTCAAATCTCCCATTCAAAAATTTAAGTAGAAATAAAGTACATGCTGAAAGTTTAAGTATTCATTGTGACATGACACAGCTACAATTACAAGCATCCAGGAATAGAAAATCAGTTGATGCTGCACGTCCTTCTTCATATTTCTGTATAGCATTATTGCTAGTATGGAAACTATCTACGCTGTACTTTCCTGATGCTCAATTTACCATCATGATTTTCAAGCCAGACAGTCAATTGCTTGATGATCCAAAGTCAACTGTGAAAATAATACAGCCTCGTTCCAAAGCCTTTTGCTCTTGCAACATAAAAATTTCAGTGAATCAACCTATATAAGCAATTTTCTTCCTTCTTTATCACGTAACATTTCTTTCAGAGAGGAAAGGTTCAAATGAAAATGGATACTGGTTCTGGGAAAATGTTTTGCTGAACTGTGATCATTTAGACTTCATTACTGAAATTATCCTATGATTCCCCATTCAGCAGTGTTTAATGCCAAAACAGGAACACATTGCAACACCTTCACAGCGGATTTTGCATCGTATTCATACAGTTACTGTATGACTTAAGATATAAATAAACCAAATTTTGGGCCTTTCCTCTGTGAATCTTTGGGTGTACAGAAATATCCATACTACTTCATCAACGTTTTACATAGAAATTGTTTTCCTCACCTCTGTCTGTACCATGGCTGGCCGCTGTGTCCTTAACATTTTGACAGTCTGGAAGATATCTACAACACCTTCGTATCTCATTCTTTCCAACACAATGCTCAGAGTTATGAATACTCCAGTCCTTCCAACACCCGCACTTTTGCAATAATAGAAGAAAAATGATGGGAGAAAAGGAATGTTAATTGACAGTTAATGCTGAAAGAATTGGCTGACAAATTATCTCTGGATACAACACATCACATGTGTACAGATTCCGATAGAGGGAAAGGCTCAGTAAGCAAAATTCCACAGTGAACTATCACATGAGTTTTAGAACTCAAGAAGACTTCACACGCTACTAAGAATCTCCTGACTTTCCAGTCTTCATTGCAAAGTTACTTGGTTTATTGATTCAGGCACATAGTTAATCACTGCATGATGAAGGAAAATGAGAGCATTTGTTGTCAATGACCTATGCTGTAAATAACAAAAGAAAAATGTAATTATGTATTTTGCTACTTTCTTTGCTGTATTCATTTATAGCCTCTGTTTTGCACACCTTCAGTGCTTTAGTTGATCTACATTGAGTTAGAGACAATCACTGGACTTCAAGTAATATTGAAATTGTTCATATACACTCTAAAATTTAAATAACAGAACAAGGAAAATGTAAGACTGCCTTTATTCAAGTCTTGTAGTCTGAATCTTTAACATGCAAATACTGATATACATACACAGTATTTGTCTACATCAGCCTGGAATCTCTTCTTTGAATATATGTCACGTTTGCTATTTTTTCTGTCTTGGATTCCTTTTATTAGCTAACATCCCAGGAAGTTATAGAAAATCCTCTAATTAACAGAAGGATTAGTTGCCAGATACTAACTTTAAATAATTACCTGTTTGTGAAATTTAGAAAAAGAAACATATTGCAAGAACTCTTGGAAAAGGAAACATGTACGAACACAGAGAAAGCTATGTTCTAAATCTGAACTTATATGGGTGGAAATTAAGCAACCCATTATCTCACAGTTGATGACACAGTCAGACATATTTGGATGAAGAACTCTGAACATACAGGTCAATACCTAAGATTGGTTCAGTTGAAAATTTTTCTTAAAAGTGAACAATACTTTGATATTAAAACCATTTTTTTAATTAACTATCTTATTAAGTTAGAAATTTAAATACTAACATACTGTTCTGTTTGCAAAAATGAGAGGTGAATGTTTAGATATTGTTGGTGGCAAGCATTACTATGTAGTACAGAAAGCAAACTGGAGAAAAAATGTGTACAGTGGGATGAAAACTACATGGAACTGACATTAGAGGAATTTGTTGCTTCAAGAAATTCACTCTATAGAACATATTTTTAAGAATTTATTATAGTACAAACTGGAGGCATTATTGTAAGAATTCCATATAGCCTAGGTGACTGGATCTCATACTTCATGAAAATGAATAAATAAATAAACTTACTAATTTGCCAGAGATATTTATTATTCAAATAACGTGACTAACATTTATAATGATGATTAACATCTCTGATCTCAAAATTGTCATTATGATTATGAAAAAAATTAAACACCAAATCATGATGATTATATTACATGTGATTTCATTTCTATCAAAATCAATGGTAGAAATCTCCATAAATTCAGCACAAAAGATCACAACTATTTGGAATGTTTTTTTTTTTTTTTTTTTTTTTTGCATATATAAGGCTATAAATGCATATAAGGCTATAAAAAGTATTAGGCAAACAGAAAAAGTACGATTCAAGTTGTCTACTACAACTAATTTGTTAGGCTTTCAGGTTAGGGGAGCACAACAATCTCTTTTAAAGCATACAGGTGCTCTTAACAAATTTTGCTCACTGACAGTTTTGAAAGGACAAGAATTTCTCACTCACTACACATACATAAGCTTCAGTAAACTACCTCATTTTTGTCCTTGTACTAGTATTGGGGAACTACTTGGCTTGCAGAAAGGATTTGGAACATATATCAATACTTTCCATCTCTGTTATATAAAAAATATCATTTCATCTATCAAAAATAATTTAATGTTACAAAATGAGTGTCTAAAATCCTAATGGAATTTATAGAAAGCAATTTATTAAATAAGAGATAAAAGTTTAAGATATTATTTTTGGCCATCTGTTACAGACTTTAGAATACCATAGATAAAGTAAATAAAAAACATTACTAAAGAATATTAAAAATATTTTAAAAGCCCACCCTGGATTATTCCTATATACTCTCCAAGCTTTTTTTCATCTACATAGTAATTGTGAAGGGAGGGATTGAGAGAAATCATCACATTAAAAAATGAGCATGACATTCTGAAGTTTAAACTCACCATTCCAAACCCTAATGACTTTCTAACAGGCAAAGCTTCTAAATATTTTCTATCCTATTCACTGTCTTGAAGTAGCTGCTGTTTTTCTCTGGCTCAACTTGATTGCTACTAAAGTATTAGTCAGGAGAAATACTCAGGAGTTGTTTATACATAGCAATCTCCACCAGTGTAAATGTCTGACTTTTAATTATGAGTGGAAAAAAAGATCTGATGCAGTAACTAAGGTCCTTCCTACTGCTTTTCAAGTGCAGCACTGATATAACTTTTATCCTGCATTAGAGACATTTTTAAAAGCAGTAACATATTACATGCTTCTACATAGTTTGTAAGAAAAACTTTTCTGTGTGAATGGAGTTTTATCATAGAAAAGTTCGCAATTCATAAAGCTTTGTGCTTTTTTTAAGGTGTTCTATTTGGTTACACTTCTGATAATTCGCCTACAAACTTCTACTTACATACACGTTTTCACTGTAATCAGCAACCGAATTAAATAGAAAAAAAATCTGCACAAGTTGTTTTGAGGCTTTATTTTCTTACCTGCAATGAACAGAGATTGGTCCATCCTGACCAAACTGTTCTTTTGTTTTATGCACTTGGCCTATGAAGTCAATAAATCCTTCTCCAGATTTTGGCACTCCTTGTTCTGGCCAGTCGGTGAACTGGAACTGCCTCACTGTTCGGGACTGGCCATCCTTTAATAGAAGACACAAACAATATATTTCCAAAGAATACCACAGTGGCTGGAAGCCAGTCAACAGCCAAAAAAGCCAAAAAAGAAGATCAAAAAGAAAAGTACACTGGGAGAAAGTGAGAGATGGCTATGATCACAACTATGAAGACTTCTTCAATCACAATACTTACTTATGATTTCGGTCACAATGGCATGGAATTTCATTAACTACAACATTATACACAGTTCTTTCTGCAGTGGATAGGAGAATTGTCTGATATTATGTATGTATAAAAAAATGTTTAAGGCTAAAAGCATAACTATCTCAACAATTTCATAACTGTCTCAACAATTTATACTTTTTTTTTTTTTTTTTTGTAATTTATGTTTCAAATCCTGTAGATTGCAAATTTATTCTAACCAAAAAACAAACAAACAAAAAAACAACAAAAAAAATGGTAGAATAAGGTCGTATGACCTGCCTCTATATTTTGTAGATATGCTCTACTGAATGACAGAAATATCTTCACTAATAAGAGCTGTTTAGTCATTGTCTTGTTTGCAGAGAATTTCTTTAATAAAATAGAGCTTTTTTTGTGCAGTGCACATTTGTCTGGAAGAGGGTCAAGAGATATTAGTTGTTCAACAAACCATAAACATCCTTTTGAATCATTGTAATTTCACTCACTATGAGCTCAGACTCAGTAAAAATGTAGAAAAAAACACTTCCTCTCTTGAAATGTCAGCTGAAGCTTTTCATTCTCCTTGGTTAGGAATACTAACAGGATTACCAGATAATGCTTCAGCTTCATCATATCTATTAGAATGTCAAAAGAAGTACTAAAGACCACCACAAACTCAGATTTTTGCTTCATACCTACATAAGATGGAAGCAGTCAAGAAATGTACATAACAAATGGATGAAGTAAATGAGTTTTCAATTTTCAAACATTGTTTTGTATAGTTTTGATGCTGAATCGATACAACTGAAGTATTTGAAAGCATGGGCGTAAATTGAGCTACTGATGTAAACTAGTGCCTCTGGACATGTTATTATTTACTAAGCATTGACCCTGCAATGTCTTCAAAATGGTCTGCTACCAAGTGAATCTCATAAAAAATTGAAATAAGGAGATCTCACAAAAAGCAACAAGTTACGCTGGAGGCAAGAACAATCCCTTATTTTTTTTCTCTACCACAACCACTCTACTACAGACCTTTGAAACAAAATAGAAGTCATTTTAAAAATAACCAGAGGAAAAAATAATACTTCACTTTTATGTTTCCTCTGGTACCACGTTTTTTTTGTTTCCCATGTCTCAGCTGAATAAGAAAACAAAATGAGTGTGTGCACCAGTCACCACTTCAAGAAAGAACACACTCTCTTAGCTTCTTACTAGACCACTATGACAACTAACAGTCTGTTTCTGTGGAATGGTTTTGGTCACTTAAATAAAAGAGTATTTATTCAAAAATGTTAAGCCAATTTTATTTCTAGTAGATATCAATACAAGTAAAAAAAAGTATTTTGCATTAGAAATGGCACTTTGTTAATACAAATTTCTCTCACAGTGACTGTTGTAATGCTGTTTTCCCTCAAGAAGAAATAACGAAATTGCATCTTTCAGACAGCTAAAGACAAACAATATTAAGTAATCAAGAAGAAAAAGCAATAGGTTGATTCCTCCCCAAATTACCTCCCATTTCCCCAGAGTAAAGAAACAAAACTTTAAGTCTGATTTGCTTGCAGCTATTCAGCCAGTAAAATTGGAACACTAAATTTTAGGAGAGCCAGCTTCCAGCTTCTTGTGGAGTTCGTCAATAAAACCTACTGGGAAACTGTCCTCAAGGACACGGGAGTGAAGCAAAGCAGGCATATCCCCAGGTGCAGGAAGCTGGGAAATGAAGGCAAGAGACCAGCATGGTTGAACTGAGATCTGCTGGTCAAACTGTAGAGCAAGAAGAAAATGCACAGGCAGTGGAAGACAAGCGTTGTGGCAGGAGTGAGTATAGAGATGCTGCTAGACTGTGTAGAGATGGGTTCACAAAGGCCAGTGACCAACTGGAACTGGGCTAGGCAAGGGATGCAAGGTCTGGAAAAAAACGCAATGATGGATCAATTTCTAAGAACTACCAACCTATCAGCCTCATGTCTGTGACAGGGATGATCAAGGAACAGATCCTTATGGAAGCTACAGTAAGGCACATGGAAGAGAGGACGTGATAAGATTTGACTAGCATGGCAGGTCCTGCCTGATCAACCTAGAGGCCTTCTATGATGGTGTAAATGCAGCAATGGACAAGGGAAGAAGAACTGGTGTCATCCATTTGGACGTTAGTAAGACCTTTGACACTGTCCCTCATAAAATCCTCCCCTACAAACTGAAAATATGTGGATTTTATGGGTGGACCATTTGATGGATGCGGAACTAGTTGTGAGCTTGTACCCAGAGAGTTGTGGTCAGTGGCAGATGGAGATCAGTGGGGGAATGAAAAGACTGAGCACAGCCGTGACAAAAAGAACTTGGAGACAGTGGTGGATGGTAAACTGGACGAAAGCCAGTAAAGTGCCCTTGCAGCTCAGAAAGCAAAACATATCCTGGGCTGCATCAAAAGAAGCTGGCAAGCAGGTCAAGGGAGGTCCTCCCTGCCCATCTGCTTTGTGCTGCTGGTGAGACCTCACCTGGAGTACTGCACCCAGACATGGAATCCTCAGTACAGGAGACATAGACCATTGGATTGTGACCAGAGGGCTATAAAAATGATCCAAGGCATAGAACACCTCCCCTGTGAAGACAGGCTGAAAGAACTAGGGATGTTCAGCCTGGAGAAGAGAAGGCTCTGAGGTGACTTGATAGCAGCCGTTCAATATCTAAAGGGAATATGAGCAACCCAATCTAGCTGTAGATGTCCCTATTCATTGCAGGGGAGTTGGATTAGATGACCTTTAAGGTCCCTTCCAGCTCAAATATTTCTATTACTCTATGACTTTAACAGATGGAAATTGTTCAGAGATTTCTGACACAGGAATTAGGTTAGGATAAGAGTAACTTTTTAAGGGGTAAAAGCATAAGAAATGTGCCATTTTATTTAAGTCTATGTTATCACTGCAAAGACAAATTGCTATGTGAGAAATAGTTCTAATGGCAGGTTTTTTTATTTCAGGTGTGTCTAAATCAGTGTATTGTTACTTGTTTCAAGATAGAAATAACTCAGTAGCCTAGTGCAAATCTTTGAAAACTTTTCATTTAGTTTCAGTGGGAATAACTTTTACTATTTAGTACTATTTAATGAGCACAGAAGTAAAGGTAGTTAGTCTAATGTTGGATTAGCATTACAGCATATGGGGAACCTACCTTCAATTTCTTGGTTCCTTCTGTTACTGACATTATAAAAAGTGCTGCTGTCTTTTAATGAGATGCTTGGCAGTAACAGTCCAAATACAAATGTCAATTTTTATTAAAATATTTCCCTTCAGAAATTGTCAAGGTTTGCATACACAGGGCAAGAAGTACTAACAAAACAACATACAAATTTTCAGATCCCTGTATGAATCACAAGGCTCTTAATATAACACAAAGCTCTTAATGTAACAGTTGCCCAGCTAACTGATTGTGATCTGTGATTCTGTGATTCTGTGATTCTGTGATTTCTTCCTGCTTCTCACAGGGGACGTTCAGTTGTCTTTTTATGAGCTGTAGAATTTATAATATTCTCTTACATTCCTTACTAATAGTCTAGCTTTAAATGAGACTGCCTCATCATATTGACCTTTGGAGTTTACAGAGAAAGTGAATATAAAGCAGACAGAAGCAGTAGATTGAATCAGTTACAGAGGTCAATTTCACATCAATTTCACAACAATTCACAGCTCAGTTTCAGAAATAACAGGAAGATCCACACCAAAAATTTGGTGCTGCTCCCTACAAAGGCACCGTACTCCTTTGTTGTCTCGAGAATAATTTGCCAACTCAGGTCTGCCAGAGTATTATTGGTAACTAACAGCATGGATCAAATTGGAAGTGAGTGTTATAACTGCTGCAATATTTATTCTCCTTTGAATAAAACAATTTAGTTACATGGTCTTAATTATTGTAGAGAACAGTCATACAGACATGAAAATTACAGTTTTGAAAAGTAGTCCTCACTTCTTCCAGTGAAGTTAGAGGAAGCTGTAGTTTTCTAGAACATTCAGAAAATTTAAGATGGCCTTGAAAGCTTTCCAGGCAGTTACTTAACAAAACTGAGACCATTAAGATAGAGATGTTTTAAATTTGAGAAACAATAATATACAATTACATAATGTATCAAAATTATAGAATCGTTGAATCATTAAGGTTCCAAAAGACATCTACGATGATCCAATCCAACCATTCACCTACTACAAATATTGCCCATTAAAGCACATCCCCAAGTACAACATCTACCTCTCCTTAAACACCTCTGAGGACATTAACTTCACCAGTTCCCTAGGCAACACATTCCAGTGCCTGACCACTCTTTTAGAGAACAAATTCATTCTAATATCCTATATGAACCTCCCCTCGAGCAACTTGAGGCCACTCGCTCACATCCTATCTTGCAGGAGAAGATGCCAATTCCCAACTCCTTCCAGGTAGGTATAGAGAGTTATAAGCTCTCCTTTTCTCAAGACCAAACAATCCCAGTTCCCTCAAACAGTCATTATAAGCCAGCTCCAGATGCCTCATCAGCGCTATTGTCCTTTTGCTGGACACAGTGCCTCAATGTCTTTCTTGTAGTGAGGGGCCCAAAACTGGACACAGTACTCACCAGTGTAGCCTTGTTAGGGCTGAGAATAGGGTGACGTTCCCCTCCCTGCTCCTGCTGGCTACACTATTTCTGATGTAGGCCAGGATGCTGGTGGCCTTCTTGGCCTCCTGAGCACTGCTGGCTCATGTTTAGTTGAGCTTCAACCCACACTTCCAGATTCTTTTCCTCCCTGCAGCTTTCCACCCAATCTGCCCACATATGGTTGGCAGTGTTTAAAAGGTGCATAAATAATAGGATCAATTAAAAAAGAATTGGCAAATTAAGGTATTTAATCCTTAACCATTAACATTTTAATGGTTTGCTGGCTATAAATAAACGGAATTCTGATCAATACAGTATTTCATTATAAAATCCTGAATGAATTTTTTCTAAAACACATATTTTTCAGACATGTTCCTTCAGCTATATCTGTGTTTTTTTTTTTGTTATCATTGTCATTTTATGGGGACTATGTCACGTAAGATTTTTTCAGCTTGAGATAAAACAGATTTTTAATAGACAGTCTGAAAAGAAGTTCTTTTGCTTAGTGTGGTTAAAAACTCATGATAGGATGCTATTCTCGAATTCTGCTAAGCATAGAAAGGTTACAAAAGGTATAGTTCATGTGATCTTACTACATTTCAATTAGATTGAAAATCAGACTCGAATCTACGGTTTCTTTTAAAAAATATTTAATTATCACTTTAGAAATTAAGATGTTCATATACTGGCATGGTTAGTGACAATATCATCTAGCTAAGTGTCAGTAGTACCTAATTTTGCTGGAAGCTAAATGTAGCACTTCAGCTAACCATGAAAAAAATTGATATTTTGGAAGATGACTGGCAACTCCAAGTAATCACTCATGGACTTTCTGGACATGGAGTTTCTGCAACCTGATATTATGCTTGAACAAACAGCATTCTATAGCACATATTGAAATGAAGGTTGCCAGTAATTTTTCCTGCCATGCAGAGTAAAGTGCTAGAAATCAAAAGTTTGAGAAATACCGAATATGTATTAAAAGTTTATGTGCCTTTAATCTTACTACATATATCACTGTTCAGTTTCAGACTCAGGAATTCAGATAAGAAATGTAGTATGAAAATGAGGATGCTAGGGTCACAGCTGCACATATCTATTCTGCAGATATTCAAGAGTGCTGAAAATAAGCTATGCCAAAAATCAAATTATAATGTGCAAAGCTTGTCAAGCTTTTCTTGCGAATGCTATTTGCTCTGCAGTTTTTAAATTTCACTGTATTAACCTTCACACTCTCTCAACCTAGAGGGTGTGCAAAACAACATATTTACAGCTGCAAGTGACAAAAATTCTCCCCCAGAAAGATCAGGAGGGAAATGATGAGAAAGAGAAAATGGCCTTCACATTATCTAATGTGGTTTAACCCAAATAGCTATTCAGAAACTTACAGAGCTGTGCTGTTAAGATATTAGATCTGAATGAAGTCAGTTTTCCTTAAAGATATTATTCATGTGTAATGAAGTAAATAAATATAGTGTATATTTAAATAATAAATATACTTTTTATTGAATTGTGGAAAGTACTTCTTTAGAGATCTTTACTTGATAGAGAAAGAGAGAAGGGAGTTTAAATACTATTTAAAAATTATGTGAAAGAGTAATGCTGTTGCAACTTACCCTTGCGTCTGTAACTTTGAATTCCCTCAGAATATACTGTGGCATGTTGTACTCTGCCATTGGATCTACCACAAAATACTGATATCTGGCTGAACGCTCTGCAGGCCAATACTGATGGCATTTTTCCTACAACATAGCAAAACAAAATATATTTTCTGTTACTCCAGACAACTACCCTAATATGTTTCTCACTCAGTAAGTATAACACTGATGTAAAATGCTATTAGTGACAAGAACATTAACTGTTCATCTTACTGTGAACATGAAGTTCCATTCGTAGAATTGAAAGATTATCATCAATATTGAACTGCATAGAAGTTTGCTCTTGTCACTGTACCTCTGAATTACTTTATATATCTGCCTAGTTCTATTATTTAATGTTACAAGCACTATCCTGAGCCTGATTTCCAAAAGAGAATGGAATTTAAATCTTGAAACCACTTTTAGTCCTTGTTGTCTGCTGAAGTAAGTCTCCCAAGCCTCATTCAAGATTTTTCATCTCTAAATCCAAAGTCCCTGGATCATCTCCACTCCCCAAAACCATGGGTATTCATATTTCACTTAGTACATACCAGCTTGATCTTGAGGTAATCCTGTCTGGATAGGAAACTGCTTCTTTCTTTCCATTAGTTAAAGTACAAATATGAATGAGTTTTGGATTGTAAACAGACAGCTGAAACTTCAAAGTCCAGCACAAAGAGCTCACAGAAAACATTCAGCCATTCAGCTGTTAAAAATACTCCCCTTTTTTTGACAACATGAAAATGTTTAAACAGATGAAGCAAAACATATTTCCAAATTAGAATTAGCAGACATAAATGCTCTCTCTGCTTTTGTTGGAATATTAACTTGCAAACTGAGTTGCTGAATCTCAGTGTGTCCTACAACAAAATGCAATGTCTAGCTCATCTCTTATAACACATCTATACATTAGAAAAACATATCTGGTGACCATCAGACTCACTTATTTCCCAATGGAGAAAATACCTAAATTCCCATCTTTATCCTTTGACATTCTCATAACAATGAAATATTTTAGTAAGAAAGTATAATAATAATAACAACGAATATTTCAGTAAAATAATATTAGAGCAGTAACTTACTCTGCCCATTTCTCGTAACTTAGTAAGCATGACCACAATTGTAGAATTATGCTCCCACAGCATCCTCCAGAAGTCTTCAGTTGTTTCTGCCAAGGGACCCTGTGTAGCTATGTAAGCTTTCTGTTGTCTGTTATTAAAAAAGGTAAGTTAAGAAGAATATTTTAATCAAAAATGTAAGTTGATACATATGTTATCTATTTATATGTAAGCATTGTCTAGAGGAAAAAAATACTGTTAATAATAAGCAAATTGAAGCCTTATTATGATTGCTTAATCAAACTACAGCTTTATTTTTAGAACCTTGTGAAGAAATTATTAATATCATGATGCATGCTTTTATTGTTATTATTTATATTTTAATGCAACTCATAGATCAATTTTATGTGCTGTAAAAAACACTTAAGAAACACTTACTTGTGCTGGCTCATTTTATAGAAATAACTGTTGTTCAATCTATTACATTTAGGAATTATAGCATTGAGCTGTTTCCACTTTAATTCCTTTTCAACAGTCTGATGTCTCCAGCAACAGGAATGAAGGAAGAATACTCAGGAATAAAATATACTGTGTTTCTAGGCCATAATCTCCTAGTCTTGGAAAGAACCAGCAAGCTATTGAAATCTTCCGCATCAGGAACTTTGTAAGATGATGACCAGTTCATCGTGCTCCTGCTTGTTTCAGTCAACAGAAACAACTGTGTAGGTGACACTGGCAAAGAAGACTAGTTCCACATTAGGGTAGAGGCTCAGAAAATGCTCTCTGTGGACACAGATACTCAGGCGCACCTAAACTGCCTTAGGGAAACATTACTGCTTCTCTTCCATACTTTTTCCTATGAGCTGCATAAATCAGGTGAGAGTGTGCTCTTGTGTTTGCCATCAAGACGGTGGGCTACACAACTATTTACACACAAAAGTTCTGTTGTAGTGAGGCCTCATCTTAATCAGTGTTCCAACTTTCTAAGTTATCACTTTGACATGGGCAGTTTATTTCCTGTATATTATTTGAGAGTTTTTTTACATACATATTTAGCAGAACAGTTGTGAAGAAATAGAAGTTGCAGATCATGAACGTGACCAAAATCTTAATAAGTTTCAGTATGTAAAAATGAATGGTTTGAAGGTAAATAAAACCATAACACTTATGGCTGCATATTACACAACTTTCCTGAATTGTATGGGTGGAAATTTAAAACCATTAAACAAACAAACAAAACCATTTAAACAAACAAAAACCAAACCAAACCAAACCAAACCAAAATAAAAAACAGGACACGCACAGTTATTAAAAATATTGGATTTCAATACTAAATCTGTTATTTTCAACATTGCTACACACTTTATAAAATTTAAAACAGTCCCCAGAGAACACAACATTAATACCTGTATCCATCCACAAAACTGGCATTAATATAATCAGACCCTTCCACTCCTCGGATTGGTTGCAAGCATACTCTTGTAGACTCATATGGCATAATATTGACAAGGCGATTCTTGAATTTATTACAAGGAAGATTGGCACTGATGAATCTTGAAGTGTGAGCCTTAGAGCTAGCAAGACGCTGTGCAAAATAAATGAATTAAAATAATTAAAATCATATATAACAAAAAGAAATGCCATTATCAAGTCTAATGACATATGTTTATCATTTCATGTTTTATTTTACCATATTCTGTTGTATTATCTAAATATTTGTGAAGCACCCTTTAGCATTCTATAATAGTTTTAAAACCTTATTAATCCGTATGGACAAATTTGAGTTTTAAACCATTACAAAAATACATATTTCAAGCTATTCAAACAATAAAGAAGAATATGGTTAAAATTGAACAATTCTTGTCTGAACACTAACTGAAGATAGAACTTCACATTTTACAAAGGACTATCTTCCCAGTTCAAAAATTTTAGCTGGAAAATGTTCTAGCTTCCAATTACTGAATACGGACGGTGAAGGACATAGCAGCATTAATAGTTACACAGTTTGATGTTGGCTTCCCACAGCATAAGATTTCAGTACCTTAAATTCCAGTTCCATTCCTGTGACATTCTCTCCTGTTTCTATCTGTGTCAGCTTCTGAATATATGCATACAGGTTTCTGGCTGGCACTTCGGTATTTCCACATGTCACTGCTTCCAGCAGTGCATCATGGATAAAGATGTATTGGTCCTCAGTTTGAACCATGTAATTCCTCTGAGCTCTCATTAGAGTTACGTGGCCATAAATATCTACAGTCTTTTCATGCTTTATTCTCTCTAACATGGCATCTATCACAATGAAACAGCCAGTCCTGCCGACTCCAGCACTAAAAGAAATGAACATAGGAGGAAAACATGAAAGGACTATCTTGAGCTTTGTGCTTATTTTTATGGCATTCAAGTTTTAAAATTTCGTAATACTCATAGGAATGGCACGTATTTCTGAATATGAACGCAAGCTTTTATGAAAGATGTCAGTGCTCTGCAACATGTAAACTCCTTTAATTCCCATTACAAGCAACTGAGACTTTAGAATTATTATGTTGTCCTTGCATCTTGAAATTTCAGGCTTCAGACTGTGATAGAAATAAAGCACATTGCAACATGTTTTAAAAACACATGTTCTTAACAATGAAAAACAGTGGAGGCAATGAGCATTCTACGGAATCAAGCTTTATGTGTAATATCATCTGCAACTCAATACATGTTGTTGATATTCTGCTTACTGAGTTGAATATAGTAGCAAACATTATACTAAATGAATCTTACATATTTCTATTGTGATTTGGAGGTAAACTTTCTACTACTCCCCACACTGCAAGCAGGGATTCTAGTCACACTGTAACTGGGGATTCTATTAACACAGTTTGGTCTATCCTCCTCTTTTTAACTAGACCAGGCCATGATATTATTCTTTGCAGTGCAGTGATGGTCATTTAGCTATGCTAGCTACAGACAAGCTTTGTCCTTACCTGACCATTTATATGTCTATCCTGCATATCTAGAAAAACATAAGAAAGGTCTAGACTGGACCTAATATTATTTCAATATTATTTATTATTATTTACGATGGTGGATAGTGATGGGACAATGGGGAATGGTTTTAAACTAAGACAGCAGATGTTTAGATGAGATATTAGGAGGACATTTTTCACTCAGAGGATGGTGAAGCACTGGAACAGGTTGCCCAAGGAGGTTATGGATGTCCCATTCCTGGAAGCATTCAAGGACAAGCTGGATGTGGCTCTGGCAGCCTGGTGTAGTGGTTGGCAGCCCTGCACATACTAGGAGGGTTGAAACTAGATGATCATTGTGGTCCATTTCAACCACAACCAGGCCATTCTATGATACTATGATCTCTTCAAATACCAGAAAGGTGATTGCAGAGAGAGTGGGGTTGGCCTCTTCTCACTGGTGACAGGTGACAGGATGAGGGGAAATGGCCTCAATTTGTGCCAGGAGAGATTTAGATTAGATATCAGGAAGAACTTAGCTACAGTAAGGGTTGTTAAGCACTGGATAGGCAGCCCATGGAGGTGGTTGAGTCACCATCCCTGAATGTGTTTTAAAACCATCTGAATGTAGTGCTCAGGGACATGATTTAGTGGAGGGTTGATAGAATTAGGGTAGTATGGTAAGGTTATGCTTGGACTTGATGATCTTTAAGGCCTTTACGAACTTAAGCAATTCTATGATTCTATGATTCTAAGATGAAAAAGAACAAAAATACAAAAGAACAGAAAATATACCAGAGATCTAATTAAGCAACATGTGCTAAATGGAGCCACATTTCCTAAGCCCTCTATGGATATTCTTCTATGGAGATATCTGAACAACAATGGTACTCAATCCAATCTGCAAATGGATTCCTCTTTTGAACTTTGAAAGTACAAGTGCAAAACATGATGTATACTATTTTCTTATCTGAGATCATATCTGTCATAGTGAATACTGGTTCCTGTTGTTCTAAATGCTTAAGTCTTTTCAGTTAGCAACATGAAATATTGCATAGTATAGCAAGCAACACTTCATAAACACAGAATTACAGAATATCCTGAGTTGGAAGAGACTCACAAGGATCACTGACTCATCTAAGTTAAGCTGATTTTTTTTAAATGACAGAAGGAAATAAAATTTATTAAACCCTATCTAGAGGATAAGATAATAAGGTATTCTCTTCCTAAAAATTAAAGACATGTTAAGTATCTTAATTCCATCTTGAAATCAGTAATTAAATGTATCCATTTATTTCCTGACACTCAAAGAGTCTGCCAACTACCAACAAGTTTCATTTACTTATAATGAAATCAAAGGGCAGTACAGAGTAGAAAGATGAAGTCTCATATGAGCTAAGTTGTGTTTCTAAGTTTCTATGTGTACAAAGTGTTTACATTCATTCTCCTCACTTGTTACTGTCCACAGAAGAACTCTGGAAACAGCTGAGAATTTTTGCTAACAGACCAAATGCATCAAGCTCACATTTCTTAGATGCAGTTCTGTTAAGAATTAATCAATATTTTCAGCTTAAGAGAACTTATCAGTCAGTGATATTGATCACTGGGACTTGGAATGAAAGAAAATATGCAGACTAATGAAATGATGACTGTTCTAGCTAAAATAGAGTTAATCTACCCTACAATAAAAAGTATGCATTCCAGGAAATTTCTGTGATCTCTAAGTAATTATGGAGAAAAATCTGAAAAACTTCCAAAGGCTCAAATTTTTTCAGTGGTGCCTCTTTCCCCTCCCCCTTATCCTTCCCCTCCCCTCCCCTCCCCTCCCCTCCCCTCCCCTCCCCTCCCCTCCCCTCCCCTCCCCTCCCTTCTCTTCTATTCTATTCTATTCTATTCTATTCTATTCTATTCTATTCTATTCTATTCTATTCTATTCTATTCTATTCTATTCTATTCTATTCTATTCTATTCTATTCTATTCTATTCTATTCTATTCCATTCCATTCCATTCCATTCCATTCCATTCCATTCCATTCCATTCCATTCCATTCCATTCCATTCTTTTCCCCCAGATTTTAGACGAACACACATGCAGGCCAGATGTGGTTGTATGAAGGCTTAAGTCAATCTCTGGAAACTGGCTATGAATCTGAATTTGAATGAAACATGAAATACTGCACTTACAAATTTTTTATAAGAACATTCTTTCCTGTAATTTTGAATACAGAAATGACAAGGAAAAACGGCATGCAATTTTTGAAGATTTATACAGTTACATATTTTTTTGCATTTGCAAAAGGAACAGTTTCATAGAGAAGCGAAGCTGATAGGAAAGAGTGGTAATATAAAAGCTCAGCTGTCATTACCTATATAATACATCTCTGCATTTGTTTTTTTCCAGACAAAGAAGTGCTGGCAAAGTGAAAAATAAAATTATGTGGCTGTGCAGATATTCTCAGTAGTTTAGAATATAGTTCACTTTCCTATCAGATATTAATGAAATAATGTAATAGCGCCATGTATATAACTCAATATGCCATTTTTTGGATCAAACATTAAAAATTCTGCTGGTAGCTAAAGATGAGAACTGCAAAATTTCAACCTAGATAAAATCTTGTATATTCAGCTGGAATTAATAGCTTTTTTTTTTTCTTCATATCTTGTATTGCCATTTATATAGTTACTGTTCCATAGGCAAACTAACCGTAAATAGTTACTAACTTCCTTCATCAGAGAACACATTTGCTAGTTTACAGATCAAGATGTGAGATCAAACCATGTACTGATGCACAAATGTTTTTTTGTTATAAGGATGCAGAGTCAGACTTACGACATTTATTTTACTCCACCAGGTTCCTGACACATTCATCTCTGGAGTGTGTCAGCAAAGTGTTTTACAACTTTAAGGTATCTGTGACATTCTAACTGTGTAAGTTGTAACAACCCAGAATATTCTCTTCAATTCCCATATAAAAATTAGAACACTTTACCTTCCTTCCTTTTGCCTCTACGTACTTTAAAATCTAAGCTTCAATAACATAATACAATAACCAGAAACAATCTTTCTCTTTTCTGTGACCATATCACAGAAACCATAGAATGGTTTGGTCATCTAGTTCCAAACCCCTTGCTATAGGAGGGCCACCTCCATCTAGACTTGGTTGCTCAAAGCCTCATTGAGTACATCTTTGAATGCCTCTAGGGAGGGGACATCCACATCCTCTTTGGGCAACCTGTTCCAGTGCCACCCACACAGTAAAGAATTTCTTCCTAATAGCTGGTCTAAATCTACCCTCTTCCAGTTTAAAGCCATTTCCAACTTGCCCTTGGAGAATTCATGTTAGTTACCACCAATTTCCTTATCTTTATTTTCCATGTGCCTTTGTAGGGCCTTCAGAAAGGTGTGCATCATGATCTTCATCTATGTACTTCTTAACACAGTGCTGATACACTGCTGGGAAGCAGAGCAGTTTAAATCATCACTGACACGAAGCATTAATTTGTTAAACTAAATGCTGAATTCATAGAATACCAAACCCAGAAAAACTGTAACGAAAACTTTTTTTTTTTTTAAAAAAAAAGGAAGAAATGCTATTTTTCTGAAAGTAAGCTTTCTAACTCAAGGCAACTAAACAATAATAAAAGTTGAATGAAATATCACAGAATGTTTAATGAAAGGCCTTATATATTTTGACTATCTCTTGGGTGCTAAACTCATACTTTCTCTCTTTCGCTATTACCATGATGTACTGAAACACTTCCTGGCTTCCATATTTTTTTTCTTTGAAAAACTGTCAAAAGACATGTTTCTGTTTATTTCTACAGTCAGCTACATAGCTTCATACTATGAGCAAGGATATTTATCTCAGCAGTAACTCTAATTAAACAACCCAATCCCGTGTTTTCATAGTAACTCTGCAAATAAAAAGGTTCAATATAATTAGACAGGCAACTGACATTGAATTTTTTCACAGCTTATTCATGAGTAACGTTATTTAATGATTAAGGAATTATGCACTCTTTATCCAACAGGCACTTCTTTAGTTGTCAGATTGTAAAGAGAAAAAAAAAAAAAATTGAAATATTCTCTCACTAACTAAAAAATTTCCTCACTGATTATGTTTTTGTCCATATTTTCTCCTATTCATCAGTATCTTAGTGAATTTAATCATACAGCTGAGAGATTATAATAAGAAAAGACAACTAAAATTTCTTTGATGCTGAAGGACTAAGCTGCACATCATGATGTTGACAGAATCTTATTTGTGCATCTTTTTTCCATGATTTCAGCAGATATTAACTAAGTAATAAATCATCTTTGTTACACATATTCTCTGCTGCACTGGTTACCAAGCACAAAAACTGATTTTCTTGTGCTCTGGGAAGAAATACAATATGAAAACATCACCAACAGATTGAGGCAGCTGGAATATCCTGAGATTACAAAGCATGTGAGGAACTGGCATTTTCTCTCTAGATGTAGAACATCCTAATACAGAAGATATAGGCCAAGTCCTAAGTAGGACTGAAGGAATCAAACAGCCACTGGGACCAGTTATAAAAATGTATCCTATTTAATTGCAAATTCAGGTCTATTCTTATCTGGGGGGGGGGGGGGGGAAGAAAAAAAATATCAGCTTTACTTGTTGCTAAAGATAATACCTCATCTCCTGTGTCAAATTTCACATATTTACTAAAAAGCTGCCATGATTTTCTTGCATTATTATATCTTCTGGTGATAATGTCAGAATTTTTTGCAGTGCTAACTGTAGCATTGGTGATAGATTCTATTGAGTTTAAAAGCTGAATATTTAAACAATTTACTAAGTAGACACAGCTAGTAGGGAATTCTTACTGCTTAAAATTTTATCATTAATCCTATTACAATATCTGTTTTCAAGTTCTAAAAACATGATTGACTCAGTCTCATGAACTAAAACATGCTTAGTGTCCTGCAATTCACAAAAAGAAAAATTGCGAGGCATAAGGGAGCAATTCCAATTCCACTTTAAAATAATTGTATAGATATGTTAAAGGTTTGATTTTGTGATTAACTTCTAACTGTTTAAATGATGACCCTTTACTGATACTTCATTAATTTGGCAAATGAAGGCAATGTAATTGCCAGTATTCACAGCACATTTAATTGGGAGCAAAGACAGTAAAATATGAACCAAAAATCATTTAGGACATTTTTGACTCACATCAGGGGAAAAAATATTGAATATTGGTTTCAAATTGAATTAAGCTTGAATTTTTTAACTGAAAATAAATAAACTGGTTGTGATACAGGAAACATATAGAAATGCCTGGATTTTGTTGAGGGGCTTTGTATGGTTAAGTAGATTCCAACAGATACCAGAAGTTCTCTGGTACTTCTGATAAGGTCAATATTTAGATTATGTGATAGGCCAAGGGAAAATGGTTTCAGATTCAAAGAGGAGATGTAGGCGGATATTAGGGTAGTGAGGCACTGGAACAGGTTGCTGAGAGAGCATGCCCTGTTCCTGGAGACATTCAATGCTAGGCTGGACTAGGCTTTGAGCAACCATCCAGTACAGAGGATTTGGACTAGATGACCTTCAAAGGCCTCTTTTCGCCCAAAAGATTCTGTCATTCTATGGCTATTTTTTCCATTAAAATATTAGAAAATTAACACGCAGTTGAAAACCACTCTTTCTATTCAGGAAACAGCAAAAAATCCTTATGAAACCACTAAGCATCCTTTTGAGTGGATAAATCTGACTATAATAACACCATAGCTTTGTGCAAAGAGCTACATTTGAATTTCATTTTAGAAGAGATACTGAACAGCTTCAAGAATTCCGGTACTGACTTATGAGAGACCTACGTAACTGCACAAGGACTTTCTTTTCTTCTAACTGTGGTTACTATATGATACTAGCAGTCAAGTAGGGTACATGAAAACTTTGTGGGGTATGAAAAATGCTTCAACAAAAAGGATTTTAGCCAGTGTGTCTTCTTCATTTTTATGCAATGCATAGAGGAGACTATATTTGTTATGGAAAACACATAAAGCTTCTTAAAATAAACAAGGGAGAAAAAAAAAAAAAAAAAAAGAAAAAGAAAAAAATAGGTACATTTCATTAGAAGTACATAAAGCTCAGTTTAGAGCTCCCTGGAGTTTTCATAGGTAGCTGGCAAAAGCATAGGAAGCTAACAAATCAAAAGATAGCCTTAGATCTTTTTATTTTTACTGAGCTTTATGAAGATGTTCCTTTCAGTTCCCATGTTCTCAGAATTCTACTGCTACCAAAAGATTAAAGCACTTTTATTGCTGTTGAATGGGCTTGCAAAACTGTGATAACATGAATGCCAAAAAGAAATTAACGGAGGAAGAGATCCATCAAAGCATATTAAACAACCAGATACAGACAAAATTTCTCTAGAAATCCTTATGGTTTGAACAGGTACTCTAAAAAAATAACATTTGACATGCACAAGAAGAGAAAATTACTAAAGACTAAAAGACATAAAGGAACCATAAGCATTCCTTCCACCTCCCCTGTCTTCTATCCAGATCATCTAAAACTTTTCCTTTCAATTAACTTTTCTGTCTTTGGGTACTCATAGTAAATAAGCCATTTAAGAGGTTCAGCACTACTTCTGATCTTGTTTTTTTTTTTTTTTTTTTTTTTTCTGTCTTAAAAAGAATAGAACATGACAAAGTATTCTCCTTGCTTCTTTCATGAAACTGTAGGCTAGTGACTAGAAGGACTCTGATTGCTCTGCTCACCAGATGGAGCATGGCAGAAATTACACAATATGACAACTTTTGTATTTACTTTTCCCTTTGGGGTTGATTATTGATTTTATCTAACAATACATGCCTTGGTCCTGCTTTTCATAGGTTTTTATACATACACCTCACTATAAATCACTGTATCACCTACTGTCTTCAATTGTTCCAAAATACATAGAAAGGAAATTAGAATAAATCATATTTCTCTGTACTGTTTTATCTATGCAGAAGGATTCTCAGATATCCTTACTTTCCCACTGCTCTAAATACAATCTCATAGGCACTTGATGAGAGCAGCTGCTTTGGAGCTAGTCTGGCCAGCACCAGAACATCTGATTTCAAGGTATGAAGGAGTCTGGGGGGTTTATTCATCAGAGAAACACAAAAAAATAGAGTCACCCTCCAGCAATGGGCAGCTATTGTAAAAGCGGCTGACCTGGTATGTGCATTGCCAAGGCAATGGAGGCCACATTCTGCCTCCAAAATAAACCTCAGAGAGGGCAGTGACTAAGATTACGGTGGGTGAGCAGAGTGTGGGCGTCACCTCTACACCTGTCGTGTGCTATAACAGCTGGAGCTGGACCTCACACAGCAGGGCACTGAGGTTTTGCTGGTTTCAGAAGTGGGGAGCACTCATTCCGAGTGACTCTCAAAGCAGAATCGTGAGCACTCAATGCTGAGCCAAGGCTGCAGCTCTAGTAAGAAGGATGCACATCTACCTCGGTCATGATCAGTGCCTCCACTCAGAATGGTCTACAAAAGCAAGAACCATCTGTGCAGACTACGGTTTGTGCGAAGCATCTGGACCTAGAAACAATAGCATGTAAATTGTCTGAACTGAGTAAGGCAGCCAGACCTACTCTCCATTGCATAACAACTACGGATGGTAGTGGCGGGTGATTCTCTTCTGAGGGGTACAGAGGCACCCATTTGTTGTCCTGACCTACTATCTAGGGAAATTCTCTGTTTGCCAGGAGCCCACATCAAGGACATGACAGAGAAGCTGCCAGACCTTGTACGTCCCACAAACTACTACCTGCTGCTGCTGTTTCCTGTAAGCACCAGTGACACAGCTGTCAAAGCAACATGAAGACTATCAAGAGAGACTACAAGGAGCAGAGCAGTAGTGAAGAACTTGGAGCACAGGTAGTCATCTCATCAGTCCTCCAGGTTAGGGGAACGGGGAGGGAAAGGACTCATAGAATTAAGAAAATCAGTAAAAGGCAAAGGGAGTACTTTTGTCAACAGGGCTCTGGCTACTTATGTCATGGAATGAATTTTGAGAAATCTGGTCTTCTGGGAGAGGATGGGTTTCATCCGACAGACAAAGGGAAGACTATCTTTGACAACATGCTTTCCAATTTAATCAGGAGGGCTTTAAACTAAAGTTGCTGGGGGTGGGGATCTTCAAATTACTGAATTTTCAAGCTGACAATGGTAATGGACGCCCTGGTCCTGGAGTAGGATCAGAAGCCAGTAAGACAACACCTAACGTTCAAGATAAGAAAACTCCAACTGGTAAACAAGTCTCAATAGGAGCCCAACTCACATGCCTGTGCACCTGTGCATGGAGCACAAGGAACAATCAGGAGGAGTTGCAGGTGTGTGTGTTCCTGGGCTATGATGTCACTGGCATCACTGAGATGTGGTAGGATGACTCTCATGACTGGAATGTAGGAATAGATGGAATAAATTTTTAGGAAAGATAGGCAGGGGAGAAGGAGAGTATGCCCTGTACATCACTAACCAACTGGAGACCATGGAGTTCCACTTGGGAATAGATGAGAAGCTGACAAAGGGCTTATGGTTAAAGGTTAAAAAGAAGGCAAGGGAAGCAGACACTATAGTAAGGGTCTGCTAGAGGCAACCTGAATAAGAAAACAGTTTATAGAAGGACAAGGCCCTCTATAAACAGACAGGAGCAGTATCACATTCACAAAACATGGTCCTCATGAGGGGACTTCAACCACCTCAGAGTCTGTTGCACGGACAACACAGTAGAGCACCAAAAATCGAAGAGGTTTCTGGAATGCGTTGATGATAACTTCCTCTTCCAAGCAGTACAGAAACCCATGAGAAAAGGTGCTGTGCCATATTTTGTCATCACCAGTGAGGACAGGCTGGTGAGTGGGCGTAGGTAATCTTGGCTATAGCATTCAAAATCAGGGGAATTATTTGCTAGGGTGAAACACGGGAGAAAGCCCTGAAGGGAAGAGGGGCCGAAGAAAGTTGGTCAGTATTCAAGAAGCGGAAGGCAGGCAAGATTGCCAGGAAGCCTCTGCGGATTAACAAGAATAACCTGGACTTACTTAATCACAAAAAGAATGTCAATAGGGAGTGGAAGCAGGAATAGGTAACCTGGATCGAATAAAAAGAAGCTGTCCAAGCAGCCTGAGATCAGACTAACAGAAAGCCTAACAGAAGCCTAACAGAATTAAATCTATCCAGGGACATAAAGAGGAGGAAGAAGAAATTTTATGGGTATATCAGTGATAAAAAGAAGGTCAGGGAAGATGGGGACACTCTCTGGAAGGAAACTGGAGTACTAGTCACGAGGGATATAGAGAAAACTGAAGTGCTCAATGAAAGTCTTTACTGGCAAGGGCTCCAGTCACACTGTCGATGTTGCAGAAAGCAAGTGGTAAGAACTTGGAAGAGGTAGATCAACCTGCTGAAAGGGAAGATGAGGTTTAATACTATCTAAAGAACCAGAAGGTGCACAAGTACATGGAACCCATTGAGATCCATCTGCTGGTTCTGGAGGCAGTGGAGGATGAAGTTGTGAAGCTGCTGTCCATCACTTTGTCCATCATTTGAAAGGTCATAGTAGTCTGGTGAAGTTCCCTCTGAATGGAAAAGAGGAAATATAATTTTCATTTTCAATGAGGGAAATAAAGAAAATCATGAGAACTACAGGCCAGTCACCTCTGTGCCTGGCATGATCATGGAGCAGATGCACATGAAGGCCCAACTAAAGCACATGGAAAATAAAGATAAGGAAATTGGTGGTAACCAACATGGATTCACCAAGGGCAAGTTATGCCTGATAAACTTGGTGGCCTTTTATGATGGAGTTACAGCGTCAGTGGATAAAGGAAGAGCAAATCATGTCATCTGCCTGGTCTTGTGCAAAGCATTTGACACTATCCCACAGGACATCCTGTTTGCCAAAAAAAAAAAAAAAAGAGATAAAGACTTGGTAAATGGACTACTCACTGGATAAGGAATTGGCTGGATGGTTGCACTCAGAGAGTTGTGGTCAATGGCTCAATGTCCAAGTGGAGACTGTTGACATGGTATCCCTCAGGGATCAGTGTTGGGACCAGTGTTATTTAACATCTTTGTAGCTGACATGGACAGTGGGATCAAATGAGCTCTCAGCAAGTTTGCAGATGACATCATGCTGAGTGTTGCATTTGACACGCTAAAGGGAAAGGATGCCCTCTGGAGGGACCTGGAAAGGCTTAAGAGGTGGGCCCACACCAACTCCATGAAGTTCAACAAGGCCAAGTGCAAGGTCTGGCACCTGGATCAGGGCAATCCCAAGCATAAATACAGGTTAGGCAGAGAATGGCCTGAGAGCAACCCCGAGGAGAAGGATTTGGGAGTGTTGGCTGATAAAAGATTCAGTGTGAGCCACCAATGTGCACTTGCAGCCTAGAAGGCTAATTGTGTCTTGGGCTGCATCAAGAGAAGCGTGACCGACAGGTCAAGGGAGGTGATTCTTCCCCTCTACTCTGCTCTTGTGAGATCCCACCTGGACTGCTGCGTCCTGTTCTGGAGCCCCTAACACAAGAATGACATTGAAGTATTGGAGCAGGTCCAGAGGAAGGCTATGAAGGTGATCAGAGGACTGGAGCACCTCTCCTATGGGGACAATCAGAGAGTTGGGGCTCTTCAATCTGAAGAGAAGGCTCTGAGGAAACCTTATAGCAGCCTTCCAGTACTTGAAGGGAGCCTACTGGAAAGCTGGGGAGGGACTTTTTATAAGAGCATGTAATGTCAGGGTGAGGGGAAATGGCTTTAAACTAGAAGAGGGTAGATTTAGACCAGCTATTAGGAAGAAATTCTTCATTGTGAAGGTGGTACTGGAACAGGTTGCCCAGAGAGGTTGTGGATGTCCCCCTCCCTGGAGGCATTCAAAGATGAACTTGATGGGGCTTTGAACAACCTAGTCTAGAAGGAGGTGGCCTTCCTATAGCAGGTCATCAATGTGCAGAAATTGTATGCCTGCTGCTAACAGCTACTAGCTTGCCTTCTTTGTATTTCAACCTGTTTTGTGTTGTTGGAGTGGAATGTTTTGATGAGTCATTCTGTACTTTTGCACAACTCCATCCTTAGATTACACCTTCATGTTGACTTTGCTTTCAGGGACATGCTGAACCTCTCCTCCATTCCGTGTAAGAAGACCTATTACCTGCTCCACATGGGAAATGGGAAGGTGAACTGATGCTATCTGAATTAAAAATTTTGGGAAGGGATGTGTTAACCCAGCGCTGGTTAACAGGATAATTTTGGAAATACTTGCTGAACGCTGAGATGCTTCATAGTTCCAGACTCCTTCTGAGTCTCTTTCTGGACACAGGATCCCTGTAGTTCAAGTCACGGTACACCCATTTGCCAGTTGTCATAGTTGGCGTTTGAAATGGCAGATGAGAAATGATAAAGAACCAGACAGTGATTCAGACAGTATTTCATTTGGTAACCACACAGTAAAAACGAAGACAAGACACAGTAGTACCATGTGTCTATAGTCTGTGCTGTCTACATTTTTGATATCTATTGCAAGTTGGAAATCCTAAGTTAATTGAGCTCTACTTGCCTATAATATTGTATTAATTTATGTTTGAAAACTTAGAAGGAATCAGAAATTAGTCCTCAAGCTTTAAGATGATGGAACTGTAGCAAATCTACTGTTTCAGATCTCTATCTCAAAATAGCTCTTCTTTTTTCAGGGAGAACTGATATTTCTGAGAGGACACATTCACGGGATTACATTTGGTTTAAATTGATGCAGTTGTAATACTGTAATGATGTAATGAGATATAGAAGAAAAAAATAAATATTCTCTGGTGAGCTCATATTAAGGCTCTTCCAGGTCTCTGTTCTCTTAAGCCAAGTGCTTAAAAAGAAAAATTCTGTCTGATTTCTTTCATACCATAGAGAAGTTATAATGAAAATCATGATTTTTTTTTCTTTTCTTTTTTAAATATATATATATATATATAAATAGCTTTAAAATGAGCTTGGATAGTACAATGACAATCTTTGAACAAATATCATCTACTTTTAAAATTCAGTTGACAAACAAACAAACAATTCAGCACTGCAATTCAGGATTCACTTGGAAAAGTAGATGTTGACGAAATCTGATAACAAGTGATGAGACTCTGAACTAAGCCTGTACAAGTATATGAAAAATGAATAAAGACAGCTATTCAAGGCTGAATACTGATTGGAAAGCCCCTACTAAAATATAACAATATGATTTTTAAAGCTGCATTTTACTTGTAGAGGCACAGGGAGATGATTTAAAGAGGCTTTCATGCTGATTACTTTAGATGAAAATACAGCCTGTTCAAAGTTAGCCAAACATGCCTTGTAGCCAAGTTGATGCAATGCATTCCAGTGTACTGTGTGTCCATGGATATTCCGGAATATACTGTAGGTACATCTGGGAAATCTCAGAGATACCCCTTTCCAGAATTCAGCAATTGGGTTATAAAAATATTTTCACATTTCCTGCAGATGGCTGGATTCTTTTCTTCCCTTGTAATTTTTATTCAGAATACATTATGGGCAGCTGCTGGCTCTGATAGAATCTAATTGCTCTTTTACTAGACTCAGCTGCAAGCAGTCAGATTTCCTTTTCCTTTGTAGAGTATATTACATATAAACATGGGTGGGGAGAAAAATAACCAATTAACTAAATACATATGGATAAAATGACTCACTAAAAGAGCTGATCAAATAATGTATCAAACTACAGCTTAGGTCAAAGGAAATTACAGGCCTTGTAGGACATGGTAATATATATGTGGAAATAATTATCAGCACAAACATACTTGTAATTTGAAATAACATATGGAAAAGGCACTGCTTCTGTTCAAAAAAGCT
Source organism: Lagopus muta (assembly GCF_023343835.1). NCBI lineage: Eukaryota > Metazoa > Chordata > Aves > Galliformes > Phasianidae > Lagopus > Lagopus muta. Next base: position 29,303,481 of record NC_064472.1, read on the forward strand.
TACACAAATTATTACATTTTCATAAAGGGAATGATATTTCACTGAGTGAAAAGTCACCATTCTCCAGGATACACGCTCAATAGAAACCATTTCCTGCGTCAAATCAAGTCAGTTCTCAGTACCTCCAGTATACTATTGCTATACTATACTATCAGTATATTATTGCAAGTAAACCTGTCATAGTTTGGAAAGTAATTTTGCTGTTTTATCAATTACTATTATTATTTTTTTTTAAAGACTTGAGGAATAGCTACTTTTAGTAAGGCTGTTCTGTTTCTATTACTATCAGAAAATGGTATGACACATGAGAGAGAAGAGATGGACTGCAAAATATGATTAGGGATGCAAGGACTCCTCTGCCTCCTCTCTCATGTGACTAAGACTGAAACAGGTGAAGATTGTTTACCATGAAGGACAAACACAAGAAAAACCTGTACATGTGTAATACATGAAATATTAACAAATGCTCTTTTTTCTTCCTTTTACCCAAAGACATTTAGTTAAATCAAGAAACAGGTGTTTAAACCAGAAGTAAATAGGTATCAGATGAGTGAAACAGCTTGTCTGAGCATAACATTTAGACAAAAAAAAAAAAAAAAAGTTGAAAATAAGGCAGTTTAATTCTGTTCTTAAAAATGTAGCTGAGAAAGAACAGAAATTCTTACATATCAGGGCTAAGCTAGTCACTGGCTGAATGCTGCTAAGAAGAAATCTTACTGAAATATACTCCATACTGGTGTTTTATACTTTCACCTTAAAGTTCTGCCATTTGTCATTGTCAGACACAGGATACTGATCTTGAAAATCACTGATCCTATCTGGTAATGGCATTTACTATGTTCCTTTATGAATTTCTGACTTCACCAGAAACAATATCTTGCCCTGTGTAGTTATAGTATCTTTTTAGGATTTCAAAAGATAATTGAAGCCTGAGTCATGGCACTAGTGATATAATGCCCTGAACCACAGGCTATGTTCCAAGGAAAGATGGCTTTATACACATCAGACTGATTTAATCAAAAAGACTAGAAGTAGATAGTTTCTATTTTAACCCTCATGAAGTAACACTGCTTTTATTCGTTTGTTTTTCTTCTGTTTGGATTTAACAGAGATTCCAGCAATACTTATCAATCATTTTTTCAGCTAGTTACCAGCTGAAGAATGTACTGTCTACAGAACTGCTTCAGTTTAGCTTTAGGAGAGGCTGGTTTTCTGTGCAAGACTGATTTTCAACCAGTTTGTCATCCTATGAAGGATTTCTATACAGTCCCTAGGAAGCAGCATACTATTTTCCACCTCCTCCTTAAAAAGAAAAAAAATTCTTAACAGTCCTGGACAAATGATTGCTAACATTTGGTCTATGAAATGATACCAAAAAGTTCCAGTTCCATAAAAAGAGCTTACACTCCCATGGTGTTAAACCCTGTATATCTTAACATATTTTGTGTAAATTGCATATAGAAATTGAAGTAAAAAAATGAACTTCTGAACATATTGTATTGGCTGGAGTAGTAGAGACTACTAATAAATTTAGAATACAAAAAGCACTGAAGTTTACAATGGCTTTATTTTTTTTATTAAGCATGTTCACTGTGTTCTTGAAAGAAAGAAATCTAGCAAGAGCCTTATCCCCTTTGACTTTTATATGTGAATTGAGCGTTTGAGAAAATGTGAGAGATCTGCTGACCTACATCAAACATCCAGAGAGAAAACAGTGTTACAATGTTCTATATAAGGACTGCTCTGAAAATAATGCCTCCTATTTTATTACGTTCGCCTATGAAGTCAGAGGGAGATGCTGGTGGTATATTAAGAGGTTGAACTTTTGCACCAATATTCCATTATGTTGAGAGATGGCAGCAGAGGGGCAGTCTGACAGAATGGAAGTGAATATGAAGCTAAGGTGTGGAAGTGAATTCCTTCTTGCCACAAAAATTGTACCCACTCACATTCATCAGTGCTTGCTGAACATTTCTGGAGACAAAACAGTGAATATGAGCACAGTGAGGTGGTGGGTGATGCATCTCAGCAGCGGCAATAGCAATGTGAAAGATAAGCAAAGTTCCAGACAGCCATGTACAGCTATCAAATGAAGAGATTCTCAATCAGCTTATTCAAATGAATTGGCAGATTATAATCAAGGAACTGAGAATGGAGTTGTATTTCAATTTGAACATGTTGGAAACAATGGTGACAATGTCGGAACATCACAAAGTTTGCACCAGGTGAGTCCCAAGAGTGCTCACATAGGGAAAAATGAACTGTATACCAATACAAGGCTAAAGATCATAGTTTCCTGGACCAAATTGCTCCCAGTGACAAGATATGGTAGCATGACAATGAGCCTGATAGAAAATTGCAGTCCATAGAGTGGCAACACGTGAATTATCTCAAGACACAGCCCTCAGCAAGTAAAGTGGTGTGCACTGTTTTTTGGGAGAGGAAAGGGGTGATTCTTCTGGCTTTCCTGGAGCATGGATAAATCATCATCTCTGACTGCTACATTGCAACACTGACTAAACTGATGGCTTGACCTTCCAGAGTTGGGCCAAAGAAGAAAATAACCTTTCTTTTGCAACAAGATAACTTCAGGTCCCACACCAGTTTGAAGAGCTTTGAGCACATCGCCAGGCTTGGCTGGACTGTACTACCACACCTGCTGTATGCTCTGGATTTGACACCTTATGACATCCATCTGTTTGGGCTGATGAAAGATGGATTGGGAGGGCAATGTTTTCCTAGCAATAATACTGTCACAGAAGCTGTGAAACAGTGGGTCACTTCCACTGGTAAAAAAGCACAGCTAGTAGCAGAGACCATGTTGAAAACTATTGGATTGTAGCTGAGAATTTCCCCTATTAAATAGTGCTATTGAAAAAAAATTAGGAAAGAATTCTACTTTAAAAAATACAACATACTGCATGTTGTTAATTTTTGAAATTTAACCAGGCTTTAGTATGCTGATTCTGTTAGTACAGTCAGACATGGAGTTACTTAACAGTGTCACATTTTTCCAAAAAATCCTTTTTTTTTTTTTTTTTTTTTTGTGTGTGTGTGTGTGTGTGTGTGTGTGTGTGTGTGTGTGTTTGCAATAATAGCATTAACAAAAGATGGAAAAACTTCACTAGGTGTCTTAAAGATAAACTTTTTGGTGCTGATGTTATAGAAATTCGAACATATAGGAATGCACTCACATGTTAAAATTTTATGTTTGGTTACTGAAAGAACTACTACTGTGATATTTTGAAAGCACCAAGGCATAAAACTCCAAACACCCTGCAGTGCTATTTTATTGTGATGCGATTAGCACCTGTTTGCTTGCACTAATCCTACTTCAAACAGAAACGTGCTTACTCCACTATCATTAGACCATACATTACAGGCTCTCTCAAGCAGACTCATAGGATTTAAGACTGTTTTTTTCATTAAAGAAAAGCCTTTTCCTAGACCTGCTCTGCAAATCAGACCAAACCATTCCAAGGCAGCAGTTGCATTGTGATTTTACTAAATTATGTACAAAGGGAGTGATCAGATGAAAGCTTTTTCCAGCATGTCCAACCCACAGCCTGTGGGCTGCATGTGGCTCAGCCCAGCCTGTCTTACAGCAGCCCCACCCCATACTTTCATGGTGGTGGTCCTTCCCTACTGAACAGCCCAGACTGGCCCCAGGTACACACTCAAAGCTCAGAAAGACACAATTATTGTGTGATCGGGACTGTCTGTGATGAAATCAGGACATGGGAAAGGGGAAGTGCAGTGCTAATTCAAGTTATGGCAAATAAATGTATGCTTTTAAATATATTGGCTAAAAGCAGTCCAGTGAACAGAAAAAATATGTATACTTAATTTCTGGACTGACAAAGGAATTTGACAACAGATTTCAAGCTTCCTGAAAAAATATATATATATTTTTTGTTATATTCATGATTCCATTTTCAGTCAAGACAAACACATTACCTGCAAATTTTCAAAAGGAATGTATATAGTAGCGATCAGATACTCAGTTCAAAAATTTGATCACATTTCTTTGTTAGAAGTTTTTGAGTTCTATCTTACCAGAGAAGGACTTCCCTTGCTTCACAATCACTCGCTATTTATGTTATCATTTTCTGGGAGTATATACATATGTATTTTCAAGGATGAAGCAAAGGAAGAGTAAAATTTCATCAAAAATCCCTGATGGGAATCTTGAGAATTCACTAAGAATTACTACCACTCCCGCTGAACCAGACTGATGAGCTGGTTTCACAAAAACAAGGTCAGATATCCCACTATGTTTTTGTTTCTCTCTTATTTTCTTGATGTTTTCACAAAAATTTTGTTATTTACGTACACAAACTTTATATATGTATATTATACTTGGCCAAAGATAATTCAGTGCAGCCCAGTTAGGCCAAATGTTGGGCCACTTGTTATAAATAGAACAGACTGTAATTGAAATAGTACCTACCTGTACCAAGTATTTTCACCCAAGAAACAAGAGCTCACTGGAGAGATGTACACAAGCCTTTCTGTTGTAAGAATGTCTTAAATAAATTAATGAAGAATTATCAACTACATTCAAAAACTTTGGGCTGTCTATGCTCAACAAAATAGGAATTTTTAAAGCATGGAGACATAAATTTGAATCAGTGAATCAGTTTTCATAAGTTTTTCTGCTCATAAACTGTTGCTAGTGGATATAGCATGGATGAGTCCTATGAAATGCCTAGAATCAAGTCTTAAAACGTTGTACATAAGGCAAAGAACTTGGACAAATTTACTACCAGCTTATGCATTTTGTAGTGTATACATACACAGATTAATAGGAAATAGGAAAAAAATTCCTCGACAGACATAAAATCATAAACCAATTACCAATTTAACTGAAATTTCCATGAATAACCAGTAAGAGAGAAAAAAATGGTTTATTAATGTCACTAAATGATATATTTCATTTAATCTTTCCAACTGTCTTGCTGTATGCCTCTTAAAAACTTGCTTAGTTTGAATATTTTTGCACAGAGGAAATTGAGGCAATTATGCCAACCTATCCAAATATGTGATCTGAAATTGCCAGTATGAATTCACCATGCGTATATTGCGCCTGATCAATCTGGTGGCCTTTTTTAATGGAATAATGATATCAATAGATAAAGAGCAACTGATATAATCAATCTAGACTTCTGGAAGGCCTTTAATATAGTCCCACATCACATCCTTTTTTCTGAGTTGGGGAGATATGGATCCAAAGGGTGGACTACTTAGTGAGTAGGAAATTGGTTTGAAGTATGGTAAACAGCCCTATCCAGGGATAGGCCCATGATGGTTGGTGTTCCCCACGGTTCCATCTTGGGGCTGATGCGGGCTGATGCTCTAACATGTTTATCAGTGACATAATTTGAAGGGATTGAGTGCACTCTCAGCAACTTAACAGATGATGGCAAGCTGAGTGGTTCAATTGATGAAATAGAAGGAAGAGATGTGATCAAAGAGATCTGGATCTCAAAAGGTGGGTGTATAATCAAAGAATATTAGGATGTTATAATCACAAAATAAACAAGAGAGTTAGGCAAAGTAGACTATGATAACAAAAGAGAATAAATAAAAGGCTTACCCCTATCCTAGTCTCACCCACAAAACACCAGCAGAATTGATCTCCAGTAGAGATCCTTCCCCACTGGTAGCTAGCTCTTAATAGATCCAGGAGGGGTGGAGCCTGGCTCCATCCCTTCCGGCAGCACAGGTGAATTGCCTTCACCTGTGCTCCTCTGGCTGACTCATTGCTTGCCTCAGGTGATCAATCAGAGGTTCCGGCCATGATTTAGCAGTTCCCATACAGTGGGCTCATGTGAGCCTAATGAGAAAATGCGGGAAAGGTTGCTGATGTAGTCCACCTAGAATCAGCAAAGCCTTTGACACTGTCTCCCACAGTATTCTCCTGAAGAAGCTGGCAGCCTCTGGCTTGGACAGGTACACTCTTTTATGGGTAAAGAACAGAGTGGAGGGCCAGGCCCAGAAAGTGGTGGTGTATGGAATTAAATACAACCAGTGACTGGTCATGAGTGGTGATCCCCAGGAGTCAGTACTGGAGCCACTCCTATTCAATATTTTTAGTGATAACCTGGTAAAGTTGGTTGAGTACACCATTAGCAAGTCTGCAAATGACACCATAGTGGCAGGAAGTATTGATCTGCCTGGGGGTAGGGAGACCATACAGAGGGATTCGGACAGGCTAGATTGCTGGGCTGAGGTCAGTGGGATGAAGTTCAACAGACCAAGTGCCAGGTTCTGTAATTTGGCCACAACATCCCCAGGTAACGCCATAGGCCAGCGGCAGAGTAGTTGGAAGACTGCATGGAAGAAAGGACCTGAGGGTGTTGGTTGATATTCAGTGGTACATGAGCCAGCAGCACGCTCAGCGAACAAGAGGGCCAGTGGCATTCTGGCTTGTACCAGAAACAGTGTTGTCCCTCTGTACTCAGTGCTGGTAAAGCTGCAAATTGAGTACTATGTTGTTTAGGGCCCCTCACTACAAGAAAGACATCAAGGCCCTGAAGTATGTCTAGAGAAGGCAATGAAGCTGGTGAGGGGTCTGGACCAAGTCTTATAAGGAGCGGCTGAGGGAACTCGAATTGTTCAGTCTGGAAAAGAAGAGGCTCAGGGGAGCTCTCTAGAGCTGCTTGAAAGGAGGTTGAGGCAAAGTGGGGGTCAGCCTCTTCTCCTGTGTAGCTAGTGATAGGATTAAAGGGAATAACCTCAAAGTTGCAACAGCCTTTATTCAGGTTGGATACTAGGAAAAAAATTGTTCTCCAAAAGAGTGGTTATGTGCTGGAACAGTGTGCCTGGGGAGGTGCTGGAGTCACTTTCCCTGGAGGTGTTCATGAAACATTTAGATGCTGTTCTAAGGCACATGGTTTAGAAAATTTAGAAAAAGGGGAAATATTTGTGGGAGCTGGATGGTTGGACTGAATGATCTTGGAGGTCTTTTCCAACCTTTGTGATTCTATGATTCTATCATCTTTAAGATTCCTTCCAACATAAACTATTCTACGATTCTATGGAAAAATGAAGTCTACAAAAATCAGTAATCTTGTGAATTCACTTTGAATGTGACAGCACAATAAATTGTTAATTACTACAACATAGTCCTAATCTGAGTGGGTTATGACAGGTTATTTCTATCAGCATTTGTAAGGGTATGCTGCTAACCTTAGTATGATCTTACGTATTTCTAGCAGGTTTGTTCTTGTCAAATATTTCCAAAGATTCCCCTTCTCCTTGTCTTCAGTTTCCTTGCTATAAACCTTTAAGAGAAGTTGATGTTGTTCTCTTTAAAGTTTATTAATTCATCTCTTGTAGTGTCCCAAATATTTTGCTAGTTGCAAGCGTCATAGAGCAATCATCTCCCAGGAACTGTTCTCCATATATGGCTTTTTCCATTGCCATTGCCACTGCATATCCTCACAGTTCTCAAGAAGTTAACCTTGAAAATAGATCAAAGTTTCTACCTATTTTTGATAAAAGTTACAGTTTAACATTCTTAATTTTTATGTTATTTACTTTCCTACACAATGCAAATCATAATTTCAAAAGCTGTTTTATTTTTCAGAGCATGTTTTCTTCAACACGCAGCTTCTTAAACCAGCAGGACCCTCTTTCCTTTCCTGTTGTCATCTGAAAAATAGATACTTCTGTATCTATAGAGATATAGACTAAAGTCACCTGTTCACCCTGCAGAACTTCAGATATTCTAAAATTAATTTCCCCTGTACAAACCAAAGGAAATATTTTCCGCCCATCTAACTTGGCAGTGCCATATTCTGTTCTATTATTTTCAGTGTAACTACTCAGTGTAACTGAGTTTTTGACAAACTCAGAAGTCTTTACAAGCGAAGGTTTTCATCTGCAATAAACCAGAAAGCAATAATCTTGACATAAAAGGCATTCTGAGCTTACCTGCAATGCACTACCATCGGACCAGCATCAGGTGGGTTACAGGTCTTGACACGTCTCAGGAAAGCTAAGAATGGTGTTGGGTGTTCTGGAACACCATGGTCAGGCCAGGCAGTGAACTGGAATTGCCTCACTTCCCTTTTCTCACTTGAACCATTCTAAGAAATGAAAAAAAAAAAAAAAAAAAAAAACTTTATGACAAAATTGTCATTTTATGTGATATCAGGGCCAGCAAGTGAAACACTCGGAGAGGAATACATAACAGAGAAGGCAATTTGAATCATATTTGGTACCAGAGAGAAACTGAACTCAGGCTATGTGGAGGAAAAAAATTTTCTTATATTCAAAATTGCATCACTGAAACAATGTAAGAGCTTTAATCATAATCTGCAGCAATTAATCACAAGAAGATCTAGTACTTCGGTTAATATTTCACTCAGTGAAGTTATGAATAAAGAGATTTCTGTATTAATCTACAAAATACCATGCTGGAATATGAGTATATGCTGACAGTAGGTTTCATTTTTCAGTTTTGCTAAGGGGTAAAGAGAGAGAAGGAGGGGATGAGAATAATGAGAAGGAGAAAAAGAGGAGGGAAGGCAGGAAGAAAAAGAAAGGAGGAAGGAAGGGAGTATGTGGAGGGAAGATAGAAATAAGGAAAAAGAGAGAAGGAAAAGAAGAAGAGAGTAGAAGGGAAAGGAAGAGAAAAGAAAGCAAAGAGGGAGAAGGAATAAAAGAAATTATATACCTTGTAAAGTGCAAATGTACGAACACAGTATGTTGCCAATTCAACCGTGTCTAAAAGGGTCACTTGGATGAGTCCATAAGTTTCTGTGCCTCTGCTTGGCCAGTACTGATCACACTTCACCTGTAGTGAAAAACATACAATTCCTTAATACTGTAAAACTGCTGTTTGTTGCATGCCAGAGTGTTTAGTCATTGTAGGTTTCAAAATGTAAGGAGTTACAATGTTTAAAAACAGCTATGGATTCAATACAAGATATTTCATTTTCCACAAGAACTGCTTTTCTGAGAGTGAGGCTTCTAATATCTTCTTCTACAATGGGTATTTATATATTCAGAGGTGTGGTGTGGATGGTCAAAAGTACCAATATGTGTAGATACACTAAAGAAAAATTAATAGTTATTTTGTGATAAATAAATTTATAATAAATTTATAAATATATACATTTATAATAGATAATTGTAATTTTTATATTACAGTTATAAATATATATAATTATATAAAAATTTATAATAGACAATAGATAATAGATAAAACATAACCTGATTAACTCCTCTTTAACATACTATAATTTAATAACATATTAATCTAGTGAGTGTAGATACACAAGTTTTTGAATACTTGTCATATTTAATCTATTTTATGTCAGTTTGAAAACATATAAAGTGTTTCTCTGATGCTAGTATGTTTGTCGCTCCAAACAGAATGTCTCTGTTTACATGGAAAATACAACAGATTCAAAGAGTACAATAACACTCTTTGATAGAGCAAAATCTCATCTGTAAAACACTACTCTTCCACACATTCCTATTAGCTATGCGTCTTTGCCACTGATGAACAAAAGCCTGCACACTGTGATTGTAAAAATATGCACAAGACAAGATGGCACTCTGCTGCTGTTGCCACTGCCGAAATGCAGCACTCACTGCCTCACTGCACTCACACCCACTGTTTGGTTAACATTCAGCAAGTGTTGATGAATGTCATTAGATGAAGTTTTTTCTTTCACTTGGAGGAATTCAATGGCACACCTTTGCTTCATATGCACAACCAGGTCAGACACCATTTTGTCAGAATGCCCCTTTGCTGCCATCTGTCACATGGCAACACAATAATGTAAGATGAGAAGGCTCAACCTTTATTGCCGTACCACCACTATCTGCCTCTGACACTCTGGGCCAACATAACAAAAAAAAAGATATTATTTTTGGAGCAGCCCTTGTATGAAACACATTTAGCATGTTCAGAAATATCTCGGTACAATACTGAATTTATCTGAGAAATAATTTTAGTACACAGATAAATAAAAAAGTATCTGCAACTATTAAGTGCATTGTGAAAATACAATTTCCTTCTTAATTCAGTGTTATGATGCATAAAGCAAAATCATGTTTGTAGGAACTTAAAAGATATGATTTGATAATTTATATAGATGATACGGTTTCATTCAACACATTTTAAAAGACATAGGACATTTCATTCAGAGAAATCTCCATTTTAAAACACTATAGATTGTATTAACAAGCTGAAATAATTCTGACTAAGATAATGCAGAAGAGAGCATACGCTTACAATCCTTTTTGAGACTGGATATGATGTTTAGTATTTATAATGAAAGCTATTAAGAAAAAAATCAATACAAGATGTCTAATACATTCAAAGAAGATTATACAAAATAGTACGGGGACTATACAAAAATATTTGTGTTTCACTGACAGATATATTATACAAAAATGTCAGTTCTGTCTGTAACAAAATTGCTGAAAGAGCAATTACTAAATATATAATGAATATCAGTGATAAACTTTGCAGGACTCCTAGCAGTAAAAAAAGCAACTGCAGGATACTCATTTCACTTTACCTTAATATAGATACTGTAACTTAGTTGCATTTTATCTAGAACAGTTGTGCTTTATTTTATCTCCTATAAGAAGACATTGTATATATATATATATATTTAGCAGCTAACACTCTTACCAGAACTAACTAGAAGAAACTTTGAAAGTTGTGTGTTCTCCAAAAACAACACTTGCTAATGTGTTTCCATTTGAGACAGTCCTGGGGAGGTATTAAGAACAGAACTAGGAGTGTGATAATCTAATGTTAAACATTTATCCAGAAATTTGTAGAAAATTTATCCTTTTCAGTTAAGATGGGAGAAAACTTGTATGCCTGCTTTTTTATAATCAGCCTTTGCTTTTCTTCATTTATTAGCTTTTCAAACATACACTCCATCAATTTTCCAATTTTTCTGGGATACTTTCTGTGATATCTAGCTGATACAGAACACTATTCCTGGAAGACGGCTTACACAAAATTAAATATTGTTTAAAATAAACACAATCTATAGATCACTGTATGCATTATTTGAAAGTGGAAATTATGAAAGTAAGTATCAATTTTTTTTAGAAAGAAAAACTGATTTTTGATTGATACAATTTTGATTTTCTGGAATAGAATATGAGGTATTTTTTTGATGAAATTATATTCTTTATTCTTATTGTCTCTTGATTTTTTCCTGGGACAAGAGGTCTTCAAACATGTGTTCTTATCTGTCCCTAGATTTTTGCTAGTGATCACAACACTTACAATATCAACATTCCTAACAATATATCTTCGTGAAAGATGAGAACAATGTTTTGTACCAGCATTCCCAGGAGAGAAGAACCAAATAATTGAGACAATCAAATGTTAAGACACTGTTATCTAAAGCAGAGTTCCTGCTAAATGTTTTATCCAGATTTTTCAAAAATGTATGATTACAATCCTGGACTGCAGCTCTTAAAGTAAGTTTATTTTCAGATTACACATTAATATTTTTTTCAGAAAAAGAGTTCTCAAAACCCTTACATCACCCATAATGTAGTATGAAATGTTTACAAATCTGTTTTTAAAAGGTGATTGCTAGATGTATTTTACTTCAGCTCTATGGACTGCACTTAAATGTCTTCTGTTAAGGGGAATGTCTTCCTCACTTGTATATGTGGTTTGAAAACCTGACAATTTGAATGTGGTAAGCACAGTGACATTTAATGTAGGCATTCTCCTAAAGAAATGCAGACTAGGGAATTAATTTATTTTCAAACCAATTTTGCAACAAGATTTTGGTGAACTTCATAGTCTTCATCCTCTACTTATCCACTCAAGGATAAGAGATCCCACTTTCAAGGACTGAGCTATTCCTCTGCAGACTACATACACCTGTACACAGTGAGACATTTTTTGGCATCTTGACTCTACAAGAAAATAGCTTTTCCCAGTAATTTCCTAATGCTCTCTTGCCTGTCACTGTAGATGGCAAGAGTCATATAAGAATGAAAGAACTCACTGGAAATTTTGAAGAAAAATTAAATTACAAATAATGACAAGAATACCACTTACTACTTCCTTTCCTATCTGATCCTGCTTAATTGCCATATATAAGTTCTCATGACTTCAGCTGTCAAAAGACATGTAAATATATTATAAAATCTTGTAAATACCATAATAGTAAACACAATTAGAAGACATAACTAATGATAACAACATTCTTGCATCCTGCTTCTCAAACATACGCATCTTTTCTTTCTTGACAACTCTTACATGCAGATCACCTTTACTTTCTGTGGAGGTTTGAGCATTCTCTGAAAGCAAAAGTGAATGCAAAGTTAAATGCTTTCTTTTCTGTGAAGAATGAGAATGTTGAGACCATTTCAAACTTGAGGGGCTTAACTAGTGACCAGAGTCTTAAGAATGTTTGTGGATATTCACACTTTGACAAATTACAGACAACAGATGGTTGCATAAACAGAGCTGAAGAAAAGTTATTTTCATCTGAACATATAAATACAAATAATCCTGACAGCCAAGGGCAGAGAAATAGTATTCCAGTGCAAAGTTCCATTAGTTTGACTGAGAAGTCCCTTCAGGTGAATCTTAACAATGAACTAATTGTTACAGACTATCTGAGATTATAAGGTCAAAATGCAGTTCATGGAAGAGAGTGTAAACTAATAATAGGCAGATTCATACAGTGTATTCCTTGTTGTATGAATAGCATATGAATTATGTTAAATCTGAAATAACAGTAGCATGTGACAAACTTCTTCTTTTGGTTTTCATAATAATAATAGCCCTCTACAGACAAAAATCTCAGAGTTCATTTTCAAAGTCTTTCTTCAAAAAGAAAATACCTCTATTTGCTGAAAGAAAATGTCTCTTTAAAGGTCCTTTCCAACCCAAACTATTCTATGATTCTATAATGCTGAATCGTAATAGTCCAATAGAAAAGTAGTGCTGATAGTTGCTGATGAAAACTGCCTTAAATGCTAAAAGGCTAGATGGGTGCCTCAGACATTTCAGCTAATGCTCTGTCTGCAAGCAGTTGCTATTTAAAGTAATTGTGCTTTTTGCAACAATGCCATGACACATAAATATCAGGATGATCTGAGTCTAAATATCACAGACAATAACACTAGTGTGACAGACTGTAATGCAAGGATTCTACAAGAAAAAATGAAACAAAACACCCACACTTTGAAGGCCATTTTAGAATAAGATTTGGCAATGTGTCATCCATTCACTTTCATGCAACAGTAAATGGCAGATTAAAATTTTGAAGTCCTGCGAGAAATATGGTTTCATACGGTTTTCATACAGTTTTCAACAGTCTATGTTTAGATTTTGGTTTGAAGAAATACCAGATTTAATAGAGTTCTAATTTTTGAAGGAATTGAACACCTTTTCCCTGGAAGACAGAACTTCTAAGCCTCACCAAGTGTGTTCCCAAAACAATTGATTGTTTCTAAACATTTTTTTCTAAAAATAATTTTTTTTCCCACTGCAGAACAGAGAACAATTGTATGCAGTGATCTCTAGTATGGATTTATAGTGCATACGTACTTGTAAGATAGTATAGACAAATGAATACTAGGTTAGTCATTAGCACTGAAAGATTATTGATAATTAAAAGCATGACTCCTATTATAATCCTTATGACTGAGTGTGGTACAGGCATTAAAATAAAAAGAAACTGACTTTAAATTGAGAGTTGGGAATATTTGAAATATGCTCTCTAACTTCTCTTTCATCTTCGTCTATACAAGCCAGTAACAATTCAGAATTATATTTGAAATTCATCAATCTGACATCCCCTTTTTTTTAACTCTTCATAACAGCATGGAAAACAGGGCCATAGTGAATCTATTTTGAAAGATGAGTCTGTCAAACAGTTTAAATACAGCTAGATTTTCCAAAGGTAAAAGGCTTCTATGAAGTAAATCCAGAGGAACTAGGGAATGGGCTGACTACTTTTATGCACCATTCTTTTCCTGTACTCAAGACTGGTCACTGTAAGCAGCCTGAATATTCCTTTAACTGGAAAAAAAAAAACAAAAAAACAAAATCATATCAGAATATGGATATATTAAACAATTCATGGGTTCTACTGAAGATTTTCTATGGTCCATACAAGAGAGCCATCTCTTTTAGCTGTTGTGAGTATTATGTAAGAAACTAAAAAAATAAATAAAAATAAAAATAAAAAAATATAAAAATATATTAAAAAAATAGTTTAAAACATCTGAGCAACAAAGTTCTGTTCTTCTCACAATTCTTTGTTCACTTGAAAGCTGGGCATGAGATGAGAAAGGATGAAAATGGGAAACAGAAAACTGGTGAAGAGATTAAAATTCTAGAGGCCTTAAAAGTTTTCAGCATTATTTCAGCTTAAAAAGCTGTAATTTCAGCTGAAAGCATTCAGAGTTATTTCACGTTCTTGTGAGACTGATCAGAAAGAGCACCCCAAAAACATTAGTAGCATGAGCCTCCCAGTACACAGCTGTATTCATTAACTTCCTCAGAAAGTGGTAAAAACTTTACAATTGATGGTAAATTTAAATCAGAATGTTCTCATCCAGAAGTACTTGTCTGATGAACTCAAAATTTGAACATGTGTTTCTCATTGTAAATACCAGTCTTGAGTCCTTCTACATAATCTGACAAACAAGAATTTCCTAGTTTTTTTTTTTTTTTCCCTAAATAATAATTAATTAAATCACTAACATTTTCAAGCCTGAAATTCCTTTAAAAAGTCCCTGTAGTCGTACAGTACTATATGACAAAGAGCTTAAACAAAAATGAATTAATACCTGCATTTAAAAAAAGTATGCAGAATTTTAATTTTTGTTAGGAAAGTTTATAACTCAAAATGTTAAAGGCCATAACCTATAAGTGTCCCTTTATCTGCAATAAGAAAAAAATTGTATGAGGTAGTACTTTATGTCTTACCTCAAGCACAAAGCAAATGAATGAAGCAAATAAATTCAAATTACAGACTTACAATACAGTTTTCATTAAACCCATTGCTGTACACGCCTCAGGAAAACGTTATTTTCCAGAAAATTACTAGTTTATCCTAAAGCAAAGAGAAACAATTTCATTTATGGGTGCAGAATCATAACACAAAAAACTTGGTAGTTATTTGACAAAAACTACATTGTCAGTTTAGCAGGTACTACTTTATCATTTAAAGTAAGGCTCTAATGTTGGCAGTTCTTGACAGCTTAAAGAGACTGCAGAAAGCATCCTACAGAGTTTGCTCCATTCATGACATTATATTTTGAAAATTCTTTCAATACCATGAAATAGATACTCTTTCCTGCAAAGTTGATTTCTTACTTGTAGAGCCCCACAGGAAGGGAAAATGGTTGATTGGCATAATCTTTTTCACAGCTTCTAATGTACCAGAAAGCTAACACATTTTCTTTCTACCATATAAAACAAAACCAATTATTTCTGACTTCCGCATTTATAATTTTTCAAACCTTTGATTATTAACATTCTCTTTGAGATTCTCTGTAGTTTACCAATCGCTTTTCACTTAGAGCATTCATTCTGTATGTGCTCAATTTCAAATGCGTATAAGCTGAAATAAACAGACACAGATTGATAAAATTGCTCTTAGTCTTTGCAGTAGCATTGCAGAATTTATCACTGTATTAACACTACATACAGTTCTCATATATTATTCTCAGATATTCTCATGACTCTTTTGATTGTTGATGCAAGAGTTGGAGTTCTAGCTGAGGTCCCTTGGCATAACACTTCTTCCTGAAGTGGGTGCAGTTATATTAGCATATATCCATAACTAGATGATTGTAGTAGCACTGCATGAATTAGGTACCTATGACTGATTGCTTTTGAATGAAAGCTGTGCTCCTCCTGCCCTTGCTTCTCTGAGAATGCTTCTATAATGACCAGACAGATTGCCAAGTTTCATAGTTCTGTTAGGAAGTAGATGGTGACTTCTCCTAATTCGGCTCCTACAATGGTGCAGAAATTCACATCTTAGCATACTGGGAGCACTGAAGAAAGGAAATAAAATTCTAATAGTACCTTACTGATAAATTAGTGATCAATTTTCCACTAAAACTGGGGAATGAACCAATTACAAAACTGTACGCTTAATTAATTGTTAGAAAAACAATAAATTTTGGAACAAGAGAGTGCTATCTGCAATGTATATCCTGCCCAGTAATATGCATGTTAGAACTCTTAACTTACTTCTCACCACATAAAAACATGCATATTTTCTAATTCCTGCAGAAAGTAGAAAAACTTTTAATTATTTTGTTCCAATATTTAAATATGCATCTTATGACTTTAAAAAATAACAGTTATATCCACTTCTGCTGTCACAGCATAATACACAGATCAACTGTTTTATCTAAAGTGAAATACACATTTGTATGTGGGAGTATATTAATATAATTTGTGATGGATTGTTAAGTGCATGTATTAATGACATTTCTGCTCATATTAGTGAAGATGTCTTATTGCCATTTATATTTGATCCAGTACTGTGACAGATAATAACTCCAGTATAACCTGTCAAAACATACTTGGTGCGAAAAAATCTCAAATTTACTGCTGTAATCCTGCACAACAAATGGGAAATTACATTAATCAAACTCCCATAAAACTCTACTGCAATTCTGTATTTGTATGGAAACTTTCATGCATTTCAGACAGACAAGCAAAGCAATGTCCTTAGATTCCTTTGCTTACTACTCACTGTTGTGCATGTAATATCGCCTTTTCTTACCTATATATAATATAATCAGGTAAGCTACATTATATATCAGTTTTTAATTTGCCATCAACATATTAAGATTCAGTAAAAATGTTAGAAATTTTTGCCTTTGAAGTCGAATATATGGGTTCTTTTCCTATCTGCCTTAATGCAAGGACTGTGCATCAACTTGATGTAAGTCCTCATAGCAAGACTATAATTGTAAGTTTGTTTCAAAGCACAATTGCACTTTCCATTGTGCATATTCAGATTTTTGATTATTGTACGCTTAAATATTTATGTATTCTTTGCTTATAATACTGATGATAATATTTCCTGACAGCCAAATGACTCTGGAGCAGGCAAACAATATCAGAAAAAGTATCCTCATGTACTCAGTGAATCATTTGCAAATTTGAATGAAACTGGTAGTATCACTATGAAAACAAAAGCCTTCCTCATAGGTATTGAAGCTCAGGATCTGCCTCTTATCTGAGCAATAGCTAGAATTAATATGGAGACATTTAACTTTGATCTTACTGAGGCTCTTTTGACAGAAGGCTCTATTTCTAGACATTATGGTCCTAACATAGATAATATTGCCAGCCAGGTAGAAGGAGTATGTGTTCTCCATCAGTTATAAAACAATAAAGTGTATTCAAAATAAGGAATTAAAGGAAAGAAAAAAGATTGAATTCTGTTTCAAGTGAATAATCTGCAACAGTACTGCACTGAAACAGAGAAAAAACCTGAATGTTTCTTCTCCAATTTATATAGTATATTTTAATATAAAAGATTTTTGCTAAAGAGGAGATTATTCACAAGATGAATCATTCTGATCATTCACAAGAACATCTATTGTAATTTGTAAATAAGTGAAAGTTGGAAAAAATTGAACCACACTCTAAATCACGCAACTTAGAAAGTTCATTTAATTCAGTGAATCTGGAAAAAAAAAAAAAAAAAAAAAAAGGAAAGAAAGGAAAACAGGAAAAAAAAAAAAAGGGAAATCCATATTTCTGGAGGAGGGAAATATAGAAAAGTAAGAGAAGTATCAAACATTAACATTTAACAAGCTTTGCAGCCTTCCTTGGTGTAATGCACAACTGTTTCTCTTAATCTCTGATTTGCACCCTTATTCTTCTTTTTCTTTCACTCAGATTAAACAATTATTCTATCAACAGTGTTTCATTTACTAACAGTATATATAATCATTTTTTGTGTATGTTTCAGAGCAAAGTAGATTGCTCTGAAAGAAATGCCTCCTATTTATTTCCATAGAAACTACAAGACATATGAAGAGCATAGTAACACCATTGATAGAGAAAATTCTCATCTACAAAGCAGTGTTTTTCAGCATAGTCACCACCATCAGCTATGCATTTTTGCCAGTGATGAACAACAGCCTGCATGTCATGCTTGTAAAAATATGAACCTGTAGAAGTGATACACTGTCACTGTCACCACTCCTGAAAAGCACCAGTTACCACCTACTGTGCTCCATCCACTCTTTGGTTTCCATAAATGTTAAGTCCCAGTAAATACCAATAAGTGCCACTTTCACTGCCGAAGACAATTCCATGAAACACATTTGCTTCATACACACTTCTGTGTTAAACACCACATTGTCAGACTGCCCCTCTGCTGCCATCTTTCACATGGCAACAACATATATTGGAATACTGGCAGGAAGGCTCAACATCCACTGCCATATCATCAACATCTGCTTCTACTGTTGTGTTCCAGCATAATAGAATAGGAGGCATTACTTTCAAAGCAGCCATCATGAATTATGTGCATGATAACTGAAAGATGGAGCTGACTTTCAGTAGTTTGGCTTTCGTCAAGTGAGATTCAGGTGATAGCATCTGAAACAATACTGACAAAGTGTGAAAGGTTGTAAATTAAAGATCTTCTCTTTTCCTAAAGCTTTTTATAGCTGAACAAGTAAACTATATATTCACTTTAATATCTTTAGTTGACGAACTCAGCTGTAAAACTGTGTGCATTCTCAAACCTAAAGATAGTCAGACATCTAACGCATGCTAATGAACTGACTTTGTTTCAATGGATGCAATTAAAGTCCACATCTTTATCTACTCTGTCCAGGTTAAAAATGCTGATATCAAGCTGCAGGACTGTACAGTGAATAAAAGCAACCTAAAACAAAATGACAACTTGAAGATGGAAAATAGGTGAAGTCCCAGAGAGAAATGATTTTACCTTGAGACAAGAATAATGGTCAGGTTTGCAAGACACAAAGTTGAACCAGAAGAAAAAGAGAAACGAAATTAGCAGTGATCTTCATCTTTAAAGTTATAAAACTGTGTTTATATTTCTAGCATGAAATTTCACTTCTATCCTGCTATAAGAAATACACTACACTAGAATTACAGCTTGAGAAAAAACAACAAAATCTTTTCATCACATTTTTCCTATGCAGATTTTCCCATTGCTCCTTCAATATCAACACCATTATTTGCATTACTTATAGTTACTGTATTAGAAAAAGAGGTAATCTGTGTGCCATGTTTACACTGCTCCAAAATCCATGGGAGTTAGACTGGAGCTTCATAATGTGCTGGATATGTGCTATCTAACAATATACATTGAGTACATAAAATTTGTATCACCTATGAACACAGAACTAGCTAAATTATGCACTAAGAAAACACAAACACAAGCACTGCATGAACAGACAATCCATTGACTAGACTGTCTGGTCTCTCATTATGCTCAAGGGACATATTGCTGCTGAATGCTAATCACTTGTGGAGGTGATTGTTATTCTGATCAGCGGTTTTTAGAATGCAGTCAGCAAAGGGGAGATTTATTTTAAAAGTCTGCTAAGCAATTATTGAGAGGAATGAATGGAATTTCATTTAGTTACATCAAAACATCTTTCTAGGCTATGGCTGTCTGTGGCCTGCAGTATTAAGATAAACTCTCAAATATTTAAATACACCTTTTGAAATTAACTGCTTATTAGGATCAGATTTTTTCTCAGCATTGATACCATTTGCAGCAACATTATTATATAAGAAGCAATTACTGAAGAAATGGACAGAATTTCATTTGCTTAATTCCAAAGAACTTTTAGTACCTACACTAAGGCCTGTAGTCTCCAGATAAACTGTAACTTTCTGAAAATTACTCTCTTCTACTTGCCAACAGGTACACCCATGTACAAGCAGAAAGTGGTTCTATAATTATAATGATACACATTGCTTGACCTGAAAAATAAGTACTTTATTTAAAAAAAAAAAAAAAAAAAAAAAGTTAAGAGTAAATATATATATATACTTCATAGCCTCCATAAATGAATGAATATTGCCAAGAGATTCAACAATTGTGTAATCACTGCAACTATGTGTATCTAAGCACACAAAAAACATCAGTGACTACACATTACATTCTCTAATATTCCAAATATACGTGCAGAAATACATCATAATTTTGAAATGGAACTCATCCATGAGTTGCTGAAATATCAGCTATTTTCCAGTTATACACTTTTTATTAATTTAAAAAATTTTCTAAATCTTTTCTCTTCCTCCCTAATTTATTTCTCTCCTTCATGAACTTTCTACGTATGTTGTCCAGTGCCTTTGTTTCCTTCACATCTTGTATCTCTCAGGACCTTCCATTTGCAATACTTTATCCTGCTTCTCACTTGCAGATCTCTACCCTTTCACAGAGGCTCCCAGGAGCATGTAACCCAAGACCTCTGTGGTAATATTTTTTCTATGTTAACACTCATGTTTGTTATTCTGCTCAGCATTCATATTAATTGCAAATCCTGATTCTTTTAGTGGTTTCCCATGGGAAGTAGTTACTACAGATGTTAGAATCACCCTTTCCTTCTCACCTCTGATTTCTACATTTGGCTACAACTTCTGCTTTATACTGCGGGACCTATTTGTGTGTTTCAGGTTCAGCAGTAAACCTAAAGCAGAACCTTCTCCAATCAGTGCACGTTCCCATCAGCAGTAACAGCATCATATGCAGGAACAACCAAAGAGGAGTTGTAGTTTGTCTTGATATAATATACAGAATTATTTTGGAAAAAGAATATTGGGGGGATCACCTTCTCTGCTTTTTCTAACCATTTCCTCTTTTTCTTTCTTCTCCTCTGCCCCAAAAAGTATTTACGATTAGAACTAATGTGTGTCATGAAATACAGACCTTGCTAATAAACCTTTGTGCAGCTGTGTTCTGTGGCCACTCTTTCCATCATTTCATCTTTATACATTGTATATAAGAAAACCAACTATTTTTATTTCCCCTTACATTATACTAATATCCATTCATCACTTCTATTATTAAATGTTTTAGTTCTTTGCTTTCCTAATTTTATAAACTTTAAAATTTTATTTGAAGTATCACAGAGAATTTTGTATTCCATTACTGCATATATTATTTATGTTTTCCTTGCATCCAGAATGTGCTACAGTAACATTCTTATATTTTTAATCCTCAGTGATCTTAAGTGTAATCTATACCACACAAAACTGAAAATTGAATGCATACATACATGAATTTTCTTATCACAATATGATATAATTATTGATATTACAAAACAAATAATGCTTTCAGTCTTTCAATCACCTCCTAGTGATTACAGATGACTGAAGAACAACAAAATTCAATGTGGATCAAGAGATGTCAAGATTTTCAGAGGATAAAAACTCTACCAAATAAATGGTGTGACTGTAATTTCACAGATGAAACTAACATTTCCTATGCAAGTGATTTTTGTTGTTTGGACACTTCTAAACAGTAGCAACTGAAGAAAAAAGGTCAGCTCTTGTGTATATGCTGGAGGCAGACTAACACATATGAAACAAAGAAAAATCTTACCTGAAATGATTTATCATATAATCTTATGATTTCTGTTAGAAGAAATCTTAAACATCATCCAGTTCCAAACACCCTGAAATTGTTTGGGATACCTCCCACTACATCGTTTTGCCCATCATTCCATCTAGCTGGCCTTGAACACCTGTAAAGACAGGGCACCCACAACCTCCCCCAGCAACCTGTTCCAATACTTCACCATCCACATAGTGAAGAATCTCTTTTTTGTATCTCATCGAAGTCTAATCTCTTTTAGTTAAAAACCTTTACTGTTGGTGCTACCACTGCACTCTAATGAAGTGGTCCATCCCATATTTCCTGTAGTGTCCTTTAAAACACTGAAAGGCTGCTGTAAGATCTCTCCAGAGTTTTCTCTTTTCCAGGCTATACAATCCCAACCCTATCAGCTTGTTTCTCAGGTAGAACAATACTATTAACTTTGTGTTTTGCTGTATGTATATGTTTTCCTTACCCGGGACCTCTCTTCCAATTTTGTCATCATGACAACAGTTGCACCACGTTGCTCCCACATCATTCTCCAGAAGTCTCCAAAGGTTTCTGGCAATGCCCCTTGTGTTGCTATATATGCATTCTGCTTTCTGTATCCATCTATGTAGTTGGCATTGATATAGTCACTTCCTGGTATGCCTGCAAAGAAAGAAGAATGAACATACTGGGCAGCATTTCTCTGAAGTTGTATTGTGCAAGAGCTAAAAATCCTATTACAAAGCTGAACTGTAGAATCTGAAAGTGCTGTATATCATGTAATACATACGTTCCTGAAAGTGAGTGCATGCAGCTTCTTGGGTATGCTCGCCACTCTGGGAATATCCATTCTTTTTAATTAAATGAGCCAATTTGATAAGGAAGTAAGAAGTCTGAAAATATATAGGAGGAGAAACCTGGGAGTGAAAACAGCAATATGCACAAGCTGGTTTGTCAGTGCCTGCTGTCACCTATTCACATAGAATCATCTCCCTTGACCAGGCAGGGCAGCCTCCCCACCAGCACTTGACTGAGTAGGCTTCAGTCAACTCTCTCATTGAGCTTATTGCATTTCTTTCAAATACAGAAAAAGATTTCATGCTGCCAGATTATTGACATTATTGACATATGCATTTTTCCCAATAAACAGGAGACAAAATAGCTTTATTTTAACAAAAATTAGCAAGCAAGTAAAAAAACTGGAATCTTCTGTACATTGTATGCATGAAATACAGACATTTACAAGCCTGAAATTAAATACTTGAAATGGAGACAGAAGCCAAGAGATACTTTCACACTGGACCTACACTGTCATTCTCCCGAGACTCCGATATGTTGGACTAGACAGGGACTTCAAGTATGCCTACCAGAGCCTTTGGCAAGTAGGCACTTGCTCATTTTGTCTACTTACAGTCCCACATGGTGTTGAGCCAGATCTTGGTCTTTGGTTATTTCAGTGAGATCATGATTGCTATGGCTGTACTTAGAGATGTGTCATAAAATACTGCCTGCCTAGATGCTAGCTGTAGAGGAGATCTTGTTGCTGCTCTGAACTAAAAACAGAAGTGCTGGCAAAAAAAAAGAGGTAATTATAGCCATATTTATATCAGTCCCACATCCACTGGATTCAGCGGTGAATGGTCCAGCTGTTGGCTCAGACTATATGCATGCTGCCTAGAAACAGAATTATGATGTCACTACTGCTGCTGCTGACTGGAAGAAGACAACATATTTATGTGAGATCACAGGGCAGGTGAGATCCCTGAGCAGTGTTTCCCATATTACTGCTGTGTTGAGCATTAAGGTGTTCCCAAGAAGAATTAGCTGAAATACACAACTGTGCATTGTAACAACAGGTTACAAAAGGCATGTTAATGTAATTAACAGAAGTTACTTCCTGTCTGTTTAAAAATTAATGCCTATGTTTGCACAGCCAACCTACTACGTCCAAGTCTACAGCCCCAGGATATGGAGCAGGTTGCACCAACAGTTTCATAAGGCAGTCAAGGTAGTACAACCTCACAGACTTATTCTAAAGGTGTGACTATTTTGACTTCACAAACAGTATTTCACTTCACGGAAAAAAACAGAGTTTCTTTTGACATAAATCACAAGTTGCTGAATAAGTTCAATGGAGTGTTTCTCAAGGTTTCTGTCAGAAGCTGAACTTCCATAATTATTCTGATTAGTCATCTTCTGCTGGTGATCACAATCTAGGAATGACCTAGGGTGTGTACTCCAGTCTTACTTGACAACCAGTGGCATATATCTGAAAATATCTTCCAAAATAATAAAAGAAAAGAAATCTGAAATTATTCAGATTATGAGTTACTGCAACTATAGTCTGGCATTAAAATTTGCCTTTATGTCCCCATAAATTTGATAGGTTTTCTTGTTTTTTATGTTCAAAATATATTTAAACAGAATTTTTAACTTGATTTGACTTTCTGTGCTAGTAAAGGAAAAACCTGACAAAATGTTTTAGAACAGGAGACTTTATAGCTTCAGGGGCACAAGAGAGGCAACAAACGGCATTCCTCAGACAGGATGCATGGACACAGGAAGACTGGCTGACTATTATTAGAAGTGATTGAAATTCTCTTCTGTGAAAAACAGAATAAAATGTATCACCTTCAAAACATAATATATAGCTGAAAAGTGTGATTTACTGCCATAAGAGGTTGGAGTTCAAAAGCCTCACTCTTGAAAACTTTAACTTCTTTACACAAGAGTTCTTATTGTGGAAATTGGAAATAACGGCTTAGAAAATACAATTTCTAGGCAGAATGTCGTATTTTCTTCCCTTATCAAGATAATAAAACATTTTAGCACAAAACAGATAAAAAAGTAAAATGATGCCAACAGGAGAAATCTACACCAACTGAGTATTATTACCAAAGGAACTGAGAAAGCTGGTAAGAAATGTTTTCTGCATAAATTAGAATTTCATTATGATGACTGCTATCATACTTTGAAGCATATGTTATAAATAAAAGCCTGAGGAAAAAATGAAAAAGAGAAACAACACTTTGTAAAGTGGTTAAATGATCTTATGGGAAAGCTGTCCTCTAGAGCTGATACCGCACAACTCAGCATGAAAATTAAGCATAAGAAGTATTGCAAACTGTGCAGTAAAGAATGATCTTTATAAATATCAGCAGCCAATACTACCGGTACTCAATATAAATAATTCCAAAATTTCTAAAATTGTTAATACTCACCAACTTATATTGTATTTATCAATAAATCATATTGAAATAAATACCTTCTAAATTAAATATATTATAATTATTTAAAATAGAAGGAAGACCCTGTTCCAGGGAGTGGAACACTTCTACTATGAGGACAGGCTGAGAGAGTGGAGCTGTTCAGTATTTAAAGGGGGGATACAAGAATGAAGAGTACAGATTCTTTAGCAGGGCCTGTGGTGATAAGACAAGGGAAAATGGTTTCAAATTAAGAGAGTGAGTTTTAGACTGGATATAAGGAAAAAGATTTTTTATGATGAGTGGTGAGGCATTGGAAGAGGCTGCTCTGAGATGTGACGAATGCTCCATCCCTGTAGACATTCAGCTCAGGCTTTGAGCAACCTGATGTAGCTTGGATGTCCCTGTTCATTGTAGGGAAGTTGGACTACGTGACCTTTAAGGGTCCCTTCCAACTCAAATGCTTATTTGATTCCACAAAGTAAAGCTAGTTTTCAGATTGTATTCATCACAAATGCAAGAAGGATAATCAAGATTAATAATTATAGGTGTTTTCAAAGAAAATGAATACACAACTAGGTTAAAATGGAATTTTCCACTTGATTTCAGCAAGAGGCATAAAATGTCTTACATGTTCTTTAGCCAGAAAAATCCTTTTGCAAAATTACTTGGCATTATGGTGCATGAAAAGAATGTTCACAGAATCACAGAATCACAGAATCACCCGGGTTGGAAGGGACCCCAAGGATCATGTAGTTCCAACCCCCCTGCCTAGCAGGGCCACCAAACATACATATTCAGATCAGGTTGCCCAGGACCCCGTCCAACCTGGCCTTAAATACGTCCAAGGACGGGGCATCCACAACCTCCCTGGGCAGCCCGTTTCAGGGCCTAACCACTCTCCTAGTAAAGAACTTACCCCTAACATCCAACCTAAATCTTCCCTCCTTCAACTTAAAACCATTTCCCCTAGTCCTGCTGTTGTCAGCCCTTTTGAAGAGTTTACTCCCCTCCTGGGTGTAGGTTCCCTTCAGGTATTGATAGGCTGCAATCAGGTCACCCCGCAGCCTTCTCTTCTCCAGGCTGAACAAGCCCAACTCCCTCAGCCTGTCCTCATAGGGGAGGTGCTCCAGCCCCCTGATCATCTTAGTCGCCCTCCTCTGGACCCTTTCCAAAATCTCTATGTCTTTCTTGTACTGAGGGCTCCACACCTGGACACAGTACTCCAGATGGGGCCTCACAAGAGCCGAGTAGAGAGGGACTCACAAGAGCCGAGTAGAGAGGGACAGAGCCGAGTAGAGAGGGACTGAGCCGAGTAGAGAGGGACGTTGTTGGGATATGAAAAGGAAGGTCTCTTCACTACAGCCCCAGAGCAATAACTCATGACTCAGCTTATTCATTTCATGGAAAAAAACAACCCCAACTATCTAAACAATATTCACACTGTGAAGATTTTTGTCTAAGAATTCTCACTAGCAGTAGACAGGACTCTATAGGATTAAACTCCTATAGGTCTCAGTCCTCAGGTCCATTTTGTGTTTCCTTTATCCCATTAGTATTACTTTCATTTTTTGCATTGAGTCTCTTCATGGCAATCTATATGCATGATCTCAGTTCCACATTATGTTCCAAATTCTTTTCACAGAATCACAGAATTGTAGGGGTTGGAAGGGACCTCCAGAGATCATTGAGTCCAACCCCCCTGCCAAAGCAGGTTCCCTGCATCCAGGTTGCACAGGTAGGCATCAAGGCAGGTCTTGAACATCTCCAGAGAAGGAGACTCCACCACCTCCCTGGGCAGCCTGTTCCAGTGCTCCGTCACCCTCACTGTAAAGAAGTTCTTGCGCATGTTTGTGCGGAACTTCCTATGCTCCAGTTTCTGGCCATTTCCCCTTGTCCTGTCTCCACTCACCACTGAAAACAGTCTGGCCTCGCCATTCTGCCCCCCACACCTTAGATATTTATAGACCTGGATCAGGTCCCCTCTCAGTCTCCTTTTCTCAAGGCTGAACAGACCCAGTTCACTCAGCCTTTCTTCATAAGAGCGATGCTCCTGGCCCTTCACCATCTTCGTGGCCCTCCGCTGGACTCTTTCCAAGAGATCCCTGTCTTTTTTGTACTGGGGAGCCCAGAACTGGACGCAGTACTCCAAATGAGGCCTTACCAGGGCAGAGTAGAGGGGGAGGATCACCTCCCTCAACCTGCTGGCCACGCTCTTTTTAATGCACCCCAGTAAGCCATTGGCCTTTTTGGCCACAAGTGCACACTGCTGGCTCATGGCCAACCTGTCGTCCACCAGGACACCCAGGTCCCTTTCCGCAGAGCTCCCCTCCAGCAGGTCATACCATTTTCCTGTATATACTGTAATACCATTTTCCTATTCTAACTTTCTGTCTCACACTTTGCCACACTGATTTTTCCTTCATCAACTACATTGCTACAATTTACAAAACCAAGGCCTTCAAGGGAGGCTGTGTTATCCTAAGTGATTTAATGAGGTGTGTATAGTTAAAAAATAACATTTACCAAACCTAAACATATGTAAATATCTACACTAACCGAGCAGAAACAATTATCAAAGGAAAATAAATCTGAATATTAAAATGTTACTTCTTGGTGTACCTTTTCTGCTCATAACCTTATTCTGAGCTGAGAAAGCTGAAAAATTATCTGTCAAGTCCAATAGTGCAAAAAACAATCACATGGTAACTAGTTTCACTGCAGTACACTGCAAACCTTTGTTAGTTGGCATAGCCTGAAGGGCGTACCAACATGTACAGAGGCAATTGCCATCATTACTGAAATTCAGATGTAAAAGTTAAGTGAGGTCATTTCCATGAAAACATGGGTCAAGGAGGGGACAAAACATCTAAATTCTGCCTTCAGTAATATTGATATGACCTGCAACTAACTCTATTGGCATCAGGAGGATTTACTTAAGACTTAGAATGGCTTACCTTAAGTGTTATTTTAAACTAGTGCAAGTATGATTTGACTTCTACAAGTTTTATCAAGGCAGAGTTTCTGCATAAAAAGTCAACTTCCAGATTGTAATTGTACTATAACTATTATTGAGTAACCTTTTCAGCTCTAGTTATAAATTACCAGAGTACACAATCTCCTTATTCTGTCAGACAGGAAACAGACACAACAGTATCGAGTGAGTAGATGAGCTATAACAATATCCTATTTTCAAATATCTCAAGAGATTAAAGTTGAATTTTTACAGAAAAAGAGTGAATGAACAATAAAATAAAATCAGCCAATGACAGAATTCAAGTGTAAAGGGTTGAAAAAAGCACTTAAACGCTATATCTATTACTTTATGGTGAGTCTGTACTCATGAACTGATGTGTCAGTATTGTTCGTCTCTTTACACACAGGGATCCTCGCTGCAAAGCTAATAAAGCAGACCTCAGAGTTATTGATTCGGTTATCTGAAGGTAGTTATAGTCTTAAATAGCTTTAATTAGATTTTATATTTTATCTACAAACTGAAACCAAATCATAAAAGTATTTCAAGCCTTTACAACTTCTAAATTCTGGACAGTCTTTCTATTTAAAAAATATTAGAGCTCTGTTTCTGTGCTGCTTTTCTAACAGATGTATTGTTAGTCATAAAAAGAGTATGAAGAAGTACGATTAAATGCTTGTAAACAAGAACAATGTAATGACAAACTGAAAATGCTGATGAAGTTGTACTCTTGGGTTAAATAAATATCTGTACTTTGAACCATATCAGAGCAAAACCAAATTAAGAGTAGCTAGTAGATACCAGTAACAAATGTTTATAAGCAACTTTTTGTAACTTTAAGTCCTTATAGGTAATGAGAATAAAGTAATTATTTGTAAGAATGAACACTGGTAAAATTAAAATATTTTACTAAGACTGCAAAATACAGTATGTATCATCTTAATGTAATGAAAGGAAAAAATAAGTGATAGAAAATCAGTAGATTGTTAGGACTACAAGAATCTGACAAAGACAGAAAGGATGAAGGTGACAGATATGGATTCTCAGAGTGAAATGTTGAATTATAGTAAATTTTGAAAATAAAGGAATATCAAATAATGGTTTGCAGGATAAGCAAAATTAAGCAGGACAAAGAAAGGTACTGTGTAGAGGAGAGAAGGAAAATATTTGAAAGAGGCAGACAAGAAAATATGGAAAAAGTGAAATGTAAGGAATACATGCGAACTATATATTAAAGGATGTAGGATATCTGCAGGCAAGGTGAGAAACACAGAAAGTTTCTTAGAAAGAATATGCGAGAAACAGGCCAGGAAAGCAAAAAGCTCTGTTAAGAAAAAAACACTGATGCTTTTCATAGCAATAATTATTCTAACATATATATTATATAATATATTAAACATAACATATGTTTAACTTGCTAATTTTAAGACAAAGCAAAATGAAAACAAATGGCTTATATGGTGCAGAGACACAAATAACAGCATTCTTACGGCACAGTGACATAGTACACTGTGATATCAATACTTTGCATGATAGTGCACAGCAGATACCCAAATTCAACATGAAGTCATCATACTGTGATTAGTTTACAGCTGTCTGAAACTTGATTTAAAGATGTTCCAGCTCTGAGAATGAGTAGCACTAAACTAATTTGACAAATGATTCTTGTTAGGTATATCCTCTTGTTTGTGTAACTAAATGTTGCACTAAAATGGCCACAGTGCCTCTACTTAAATGAACTGAGGTGATTTCTGGTTTGATAAGATATGTGCAATCAGTCAGAATTTATAAGAAAAAAAAAAACCCTCAACAAGTTTCAACATGAATGCATTGTAAATTGTGAGGTGCCAAATCTTCATTCTCCATTTAAAAATTAGATGTTTTGCTGAAGCCTTCCAGATGGGTATGTATACATGAAAAAAATCAGTTTTAAGAAGAATAAATTACTCAATTTTTGTTCTTACATTACAACACCATAAGCGAATTCATAGGCCAGCATTATACCCATGCAACTTCTTTAAGCATTGCTTCTGAGATTGTCATGATGAAGTATACTCTAAATCATTCTTCTATAACCTATTATCATTGCAATACTTTTGCAGTTCTTATAGCCATCTATACTTGTGGAAGATAAATGATATTTAATTATATTTTTTAACAGAATACAATGTGGCTACAGTTTGAGAAAGTGAGAATAGTTTTCATATTCCAGAGCTGTTTAATGATATATATTGACCAGATTTCTTTCTAAATCTAGAGATCATGACCTGAACACTTGATGCTAATAGACTATTAACTGACAGTCAAATTAATAACAATACTTGTAGGTTCTTACTTTTTTCATTATATAAATCATTTATGCTATAGTCATAGATGTAGTAGAAGTTTAAATTCAGTAAATGTCGCATAAAAAAAAAAAATAATTAAGGTGCACAAGTGCATGGGACCTGCTGGGATCCATCCATGGGTTCTGAGGGAACTGGTGGATGAAGCTGCCATGCCTATATCCATCATATTTGAAAGGTAGTGGCAGTCTGGAGAATTTTATACTGACTGGAAAAGGGGAAACATAACCTACATTTTCAAGAAGGGAAAAAAGGAAGATGAAGGGAATAACAGGACACATCAGTCTTACTTCTGTGCCTGGCCTTCTGTCTCATTTCAACCTCATATGAAGTTCAACAAGGCCAAGTGCAAGGTCCTGCACCTGTGTCAGGGCAATCCCAAGCACAAATACAGGCTGGGTGGTTAATGGCTTGACAGCTGCCTTAAGAAGAAGGATTTGAAGGTGTCGGTTGATGAAACTCAACATGAGCTGCCAATGTGCACTGGCAGACCATAAGGACAACTGTATCCTGGGCTGCATCAAGAGAAGAGTGACATGCAGGTGAAGGGAGGTGACTCTGCCCCTCTACTCTGCTCCTGTAATATTCCACCTGGAGTACTGCTTTCAGTTCTGGGGCTCTCAATACAAGAATGACATTGAGGTATTGGACTAAGTCCAGAGGAGGGCCATGAAGGTGATCAGAGGGCAGGAGCACCTATCCTATGGGCAGAGGCTGAGAGAGTTGAGGCTCTTCAGTCTGGAGAAGAGAAGGCTCCAGGGATACCTCATAGTGAACTTCCAATACTTGAAGGGAGCCTACAGGAAAGCTGGGGATGGACTTTTTAGAAGGGCATGTAATGACAGGACAACATAAAGTGAGTTTAAACTGGAAGAGGGCAGATTTAGACTACATCTCTGGAAGAAATTTTTTACTGTGAGAGTGTTGAGACAATGGAACAAGTTTCTCAGAAAGGTTGTGAATGCCCCTACCTTGGAGGCATTTAAAACTAGGCTGAATGGGGCTTTGAGCAACCTGGTCCAGTGGAAGGTATTTCTGCCTATAGGGGGGGGTTGGAACTTCATAATTTTAAGGGTCTCTTCCAACCCAAACCATTCTATGATTCTATACCCTGCTAAAATATGATAGATTTAGACATCTTTTACTTTTTTCATCACTGACATTTGTAAAGCTATGCCACATATGGCAGACCTTAAGTCTTGGACATCTACTATAAGAACTGGCAATCATTTTTAAAATACTCAACTTTTAATCATTTTCTTCCCCAGAGTTTTTTTTTTCCTTAGAGGATAAAGAATAAAGAGCTTGCTGTTTTACGTTTGTCTAGTTTTTCTGTTAATCTGTAAATTTTGGACTCAGATTCACATAGATGAATACAGTAGACTTCAATATGTTCTTTTATTTTTTCATTATAATAGAAAATTTCACTTTTCTTTCAAATGCCCCTCTCTGATGTACCCAAAGACTAAAACATGAGAGATGGAATTTCCAGAATGCATGGAAAAAGAAATTTTGCAAAGTTTTCCTTCAGGTGGAAGTTCAAATTACCACAACTATTCAGAGTTTTCATTCCAAGAAGACTCTGATGAAATAAAATTTAAAATTGAGTTTAAAAATATAAAAATATTTATTACAAAGTGAGCATTTACGTGGTAAAATTCCTTACTATAGGCAATTATAGAAGTCTAGAAAACAGGACAAAAATAAAATTCTGAACATTTGCATGTGTAATGAGCACTATAAAAGATGCCAAAATAAATACTTTGAGTCACTAACTCTTGTGCTTCAGGATTCAGGTAATTTTAACAAATTACTACGAAGGAATTATTCTCTTATTTATTCTTAAAAGCCATGGTGGAGTGACTAGGTGTAGAATACAAGTTAGAAAGAGTAAACTGATTACTCGTGGCTCATTGTCAGTATTAGTTTTCCTACTGCCTCCAGATTACTACAGATAACAATTATACGTGAAATCCAAAGATTCTTCATATATTTGTAACACAGTGCAGTGAAGGCCAAATTTAGACCCTGATTAACTTGTATAGTAACCTACAGACTTTTTCTTTTTTTTTAATGATATTCAAAATATTGATTTCTTATCAATCTATCTAGATACCTGAAGAGAGGATGCAATGGAGGCAGAACCATGCCCTTTTCAGTGATATCCAGTGACAGAACAAGAGACAATGGACACAAATTGTAACACGGGATGGAGTTTATTGTGCAGGTTATGGAGCATTGGAGCAGGTTGCCCAGGATAGTTGTGAAGTCTCTCTCCTGGGTGATCTTTGAAAGCCTTCTTCCTACACAACTTGCTCTATATTTCCCCACTAGAGCAGATGGGAAGGATCACATGACCTCAAGAGGTCCCTTCCTAACTTAATTATTCTTTGCTTCTGTGATTCTATGATTCCCTAGTAGGGAATTTATGCACCAGATGGATCAAAATTTCATTTGTTGTTCTGTGTCCAACACTGACATCCATAAGGCTACTGTATTTTTATTTATTTAAATCAGTGAGTGTTAGTGTTGGAAGTGTTAACTTCCTAATGACATTGAGAAACATTATAAATATATATTGCCTCTGCTCATTACAGTACTCATAAATGAGATTTATTTATTTTTCATATTCTTAATATTTATTATTTTAACAAGTATACTGTATAATTCGATACTTTCTGTTACTTTGATTTTTTTTTGTTTTGTTTTTTGTTTTTTGTTTTTCCCCTAAGGTTTTTATTCTTATTCTTGAAGTAACTTGGTTTTGCTTCAGGGAGCCAAATTTCATGAATCATTGAGAAAAAGGGCAACCTGGCAGAACTTTCTAACCCCAGAAGTCTGGTTTGCTTAAAATTAATGAATAAATGGATTTGCAATTAGGCTTTTTCCTCTTTTTCTTTTTCTTTTTTTCTTCTCCCTCTGCTACACAACTCTTTGCCCTGTGAAAATCTTGTTGAACAGACTTATTCCTAGGTTAAACATTTTGTTCAAATAACTTTACATAACAATTTAGAACAGCTGTCCAATTGTTGATTTTTCTTGACCATGTATCCACTTCTCTTCTTCAGTGATACAGAATGGGATACTTTTCTTGAACTGCACTGAATATAACACAAATTAAAATACATTTTATCAGTGTTGAGCCATAGTTCTATCAGGAGGCAGCAGTGCTCTATACCACTACTATTTTTTTTTTACTAAACAGTGCAAAATATTGTGCCATTAAAAAATAATGTTGTAAATACTACATCTCAAGCTTCAGAGACAGAACAAACGTATGAAGATTACCAGGTGCAAATTCTTCAAGTCTACCACTGAATTTTCTAATATCTTTGAGAAGTTCTTATCTGTATAATCAAGACCTCAAACCTAGCTGCAGTAAGTAAAGATCTAAACCTCAGTCATTGACACTGCTATTTTCAATACCAAGCGGCTGTTAATAAAATTGTTGAATATAAATATTGCCCCCTCTGTACCCAATGTCATCAAATCTGAGGTAGCCAAAAAGAAACTGTTTATAACTGTAAATCTAAATTCTCTGCAGTTAAACTAGTAACATATTAGTTTCAAACTATGACCTTGAATACCCAAGATCTTATATATCATACACAAGCATTGTTAAAGTAATTAAGACAATTTTCTTTCTCATATAAACCATTCCAATTTAATATATAAGCTGTTTTATTCTGACCATGTTTAATAACTGTCAATGATGTAGAATAAAATGAAAATCTGGCCACATACTGGAAGAAGCTTAATATTAAGACAAAACTGGTACGAAAAAAAAAAAGCCTTGAGTGAAAACAAGAAATTTGTTGCTTTAGCTCTTATTAAAACAGATAAAATACCTAAGGCTGATCATTTTTGACAGTTTAAGTCAAGAATCTAAAATGTTCATATTTTTGGAGCTACATGACCAAGAAAGATAAAATGAAAGTAATTATACTCCTCTGCCAAAATTTTGGTAGTAAATTTCCAACAATGTTTGCATAAGTACATTTGTTTAAATATTTTAATATTCACTTTATAAACAAAAAAGAAATAAAGTTTTAATACAGATATCTATATTTCCCCTGAAAACACAAAGTTGAATAGATTGATTTTCCTAGATTAAGCAACTGAAGCACTATAATCAAGTATATTGAAAATGCTGTTGCTAGGTAAGAACCTTAATTCATTTACAATTGCTCTACTTGTTCTCCAGAAATAGCACAAATAAACAGCAATGATGGTTTACTTTGGGTAACACTTTGGGATACATGCAGAGACTTGGTGCTATTATCATTTGGTGCTGTATGTGACCCTGTGTCAATTTTAGTGCAGTTTCATAGTGAACTACTGCAAATGAAAGTCAGAGGATTGTCATTAAAGAAATGTACTGGCAGTAACTAATTTTAACTAAAAATCTATTTTATTTTATTTTGTTTTATTTTGTTTTGTTTTATTTTATTTGTACATGCAAAGATATTTGGAGCTAGAATTACAGTGGATTTTAGTATTTATTTAATTTAGTTGTAAAGTTCTCCTTACCTTCAATTGCTGAGAGTAGAACACGAGAATGGTCATATGCAATTACATTTGCATATCTATTCTTTGGTTTGTTTACTTCCAGGTTAGAGTGTTCCCATGTAAACTGTTGACCGGGATCAATAGACTTAAAAAGAGAAAAAGAGAGGAAGAACAGAAATTTTTATATAAACACTACATACCTGTATTTATGAAGTTTACAAACGATATGCCCCAATCACTTTACCATGAAAACATTTTGACTTTGAAAGAAAATTATTACTTTGGCACGTCTAGTAGCATATCGTACAGCATTTAGATTTTATGCATCTGAAATTCTCATCACAAATTTTAATTATAAGCTCTTCAAATCCAAGGTAACTGCCTTCTCTTCAGAAAGTCAAGGGTACACTATCCATCACTTTTTTTTCATTGCTTTGCAAGTGAGCAATATAACACGGAATGAAAAAAATGTCAGAAATCCTAAAAACACCAGGAAGAAGGTGGATAAATATTTTTAAATTGATCTATTACAAAAGGTACATGTTCAAACAACTCAGTATCCTGCTTACTAAATAAAAAGTGATAAATTTTTCCAAAAGTAAAAAATCTTGTTTCTGACAAATTTTTCTTTTTTCTTTTATTATTATTGTTATTTTTCATTTTGGCTCTAGACCAACACTTCATATCATTACCAATCAGGGAGCAAGGGAAAGTGTAATGACTGTTGATTTTCTATTTTCTTGTCCTATCTATATCTTCCCATTTAAAAGGCTGGTTTCCATCTTCTTTATAAATTTTTCTTAAAAAAATGAGAGGCCACAATGAAATCTCTCTGAAGGCTTCTCTTCTCCAGGCTAAACAAAATCAGCTCCCTCCACCTTTCTTCATAAGAGAGGTGTTTCAGTCTTCTGATCATTTTCATGGCCCTTCTCTGGACCCACTCTAGCAACTGTATTCTTTCTTGTGCTGGGAGCCCCAAACCCAGAAATGGTACTCCAGGTAGGGCCTCTTGAGGGCAGAGGAGAGTGAGACAACCACTTTGGTCACTCCGCTGGCCACACTTCTTTTGGTGCAGCTCAAGGTGCAGCTAGTTTTCTGGGATGCAAGCACTCACTGCAGGCTCATGTCAAGGTTTTCATCTGTCAGGATCCCCATGTCTTTCTGTGCATGACTTCTCTCAATGAATTTTTCTCTCAATCTGTACACATATCTGGGATAGCCCTGACTGAAGTACAGCACCTTTGGCCTCAACAGGTTTATGTGTACTGAAGTTTTTACTCTATTCCTTGATGCTTCACTAGGAGAACTCAGTGCTGTACTGTTTTCTCAAAGATTGATGTATATACATATTTGTGCAAATGCTAAATAAATGGTAGATGGTACATGCTTATGTCTACCATGTTACTGGCTGTATAAAAAGTCACTTTACATTGAGAAGTCATAATGAATCAAATATTTTTTTACTTTCTGTATCATCAGAGACTTTAGAAGTGTTTCATCAACATATATGCATGATTCTTAAGAATCTATATATCTTATATTTTTTCAGTTTTGTGAGAATGATGTTGCTTCTTTCTTGAGATTACTTCGAAAAGTCCTATTTTCTGAATGCCTGACACAAAGGTCACAGAGTCCCTGTGCAAACATTAAAGAAAGATTGGAAAGATTTTGAAGGGATCAGGCCTGCAGGCAGTGTTCTCTTCCGTATTCCCTGTTATGAAATGGGAAAAAAGAAGAAGGAAGCAAACAAATCAGGTGAATTATTTGATGTATGGATGAATGGATGTCTGGATGGTATGGATCACGACTTTGGGTTCTATGATCTCTGATGCAACTTTGAGAGATAGGACATGCTGACACAAGATAGGATGCAACTATGCAACTGACTGGGTGAGGCAACAATCTTCCGGGAAGCAAGCTGGCTGGATTGATTAACAAAGCTTTAAACTAGATGTGAAGGAATAAAGAGATAGACTTTCTAGACTTTGCCACTCAAAGAGGCAAAGAAGAATCAGGGAACAGAGCCACTTCAAGACATAACAGGGAATAAGAAATGAGGGAGGGTCCCTCCAAGAAGGTATCACGGTTGGTAGCTCAGCTGAGTGTCTCTACACTAATGCATACATCATGGGAAATAAAGAGACGGAAACAGTAGTGCAATTAGAAATGATGATCAAATCATGATCACAGAAACATGTTGGAATGAATTGAACAAATGGAATACTACAACACTACAGTTGAGGCTTAATGGTTTTTAGAAGATATAGGCAGGGTAGGAGAAGTGGGAAAGTTGCCCCCTATGTAAAGACAAGAAAGACACAGGACTGCTGGGAGGGGGTCCAGAGGAGGACCATGAAGATGATCAGTGGGCTGGAGCACCCCTCTTATAAAGAAAGGCTGAGGGAGGGTCCTTTCCAATCCAAGCCATTCAACAATTCTGTGTTTCTATGAATATAGAAACTTGTTCAGGATATTCATTGGCTATATTTTCAATATTTTACATAGTTACATGTGTTTTATTCAGAGGTCTAGTAATAATGAAGAAGATAGTAATTCCAAAATAAATGAAAGATATTCAAAATATTTTAAAAGAACTGTACATAAGCAGGTTTTTTTTGTTTGTTTTTTGTTTGTTTTGTTTTTAAATAAAGCAATTACTTGACCCAGAATAAATCACATCTAGGCCAAGCATTACTACTTTTTTTTGAGAGGTACATACACAAATACACTGTTTACATGCATCCCCAGCAAGAAGTAATGCTGATGTGCATTTCTTGTGTTTTGAACAGAAGGATATACTATACCTGATCTTCACTGTTTTTACTAAAGTAAATTTATATATGATGAATACTTTACAATTTTTTTAATAATTGTTTACACTTAGAAAATCATGTTCTAAATAGATTTTTGCCCATTATCTGAAAGAACATCAGATCTGTATTACACTTATAGTTAATATGTAGCTTAATATATAGTTAATATATAAATAACTAATAGTTACCTATGTTTGTTTGTAATTTATTAATAATACTTTGTATTTAAAGCTTAAACTTATCTGCTCTGTATTCTTCTTCTATTTTTCAGTCCTTAATATTTAGGTGATCTAAAGCATGTTTTCCATTCCTTGAAAAAAATCAAACAGTATCTTTCTTTGTCAACTATTTATAGAAGTAGATGAGGATGTTTAAAACACAGCAGCATACTATATGCCACACTTACGTCTTTGTGTGATGTATAGTGAGATGGTGTATCTCAATGATTGAGTCCTGCATGCAGACATAGTTAGCATAAATTACATCAAAATGGAGCAAATGGGCCTGCAGTTTAATCTTTCCTCCTTTTCTCACCAATCCAAACCGCTTTGTGGCCTAACAACTGTCCCAATAAATGCTTTTTTTTTTTTTTTTTTGGCAAAAGAATGTCAATCTATATTTCCTCAGATTTAATAGCCATACAGGAACAAAGAGTAGAACGGTATTGGCAGACACACTTCAGAAGTGTGAAAAACTGATAACTCATGAATAACAAGTCTGTACTAACAGTTTTAATGAGTGGTTTAATGGTTTAATGGATGGCACTTTAATAGGATTTCTAGTATATTCATTCTGAAAGCTTGTCTTCAATAAAGCTGTCATTAACAAAGAACCAGATTTCTTCCTAATATAAGTGTGGAGTATGTGTGCTTTGTGCAAAGGAAATAAAGATATCCATAATACTGTTATTACCCTCCCATGCTTTGACTAATCTTTCAGCTGTTCTAAACGGTTGGCTGCAGAGAGAAAAAAAACAAACAAACAAACAAAAAAACCAACTCTAACTAGGAAAATACTTGAGAAATATGTATATGATGCATCCTACACAAAATAGTTCCTTTACTATGAGTCATGGTAACAAGAAAGTGTTTCTGAAAGAATTCTGAAGGACTCACCACACTAATCTCTACATCTGCTCACTATGAACTTTTCCTTCAAGCAAATGTTCCTTGCTAACATTGTGAGTCACCTGAGAGTATATACTGATGCAATACTGAGAAAGGAAGGAGAACAATAAACTTCCTGGTGTAAGATGCTTGCTGTCATGGAAAAATGCTCTAGTAAGGGTTGCTACACCAACAAATGAAGAGCCAGCAGGTTTGAGTTTGTGTGTAGGGGACACTGCTAGTTACTACAGAAGTTTCACAAACCCAACCACCTATAAACAGAACATTTTCACCTTCTTTTATCTGTGTCAGCAACTGCACTAAGAATTTCATATAGCTAATAAATCTATAAGAAGATAGTATTATATTATGCAGGAAACTAGTTAAAAGAATGAGAATTCCACACTGCATTACAAAGACATAATGCTTGAACATTAATACAACCTCATGTGAACATGCCCACGGAATTATATTTTGCTTCTAAGGTAGAGTTTTTCACAGCATACAGTAAAGGCTGCCATTCTCAAGGGATATAGGGGACAAATCCATATTTTTTCCATGAAAACTTTGTTGGTGTTCACATATGGGTTTTCATTTTGGTCCTAGAAATTGAATTGAAAATGCATGGAGATTTCCTGTTGAATCTCAGTGAAAAATGGCAAACTGTTCAAAAGCAGACATAAACACAGAATCACAGAATCACAGAAACACCAATGTTGTAAAAGACCTAAAAGATCATCCAGTCCAATCATTCACCTATCATCAATAGTTCTCACTGAACCATGTCCCTCAACACAACATCCGAACGTTCCTTGAACACCTCCAGGGTTGGTGACTCCACCACTTCCCTGGGCAGCCCATTCCACTGCCTGACCACTCTTTCAGAGAAGTAGTATTTCCTAATGTCCAGCCTAAATCTGCCCTGGTGCAGCTTGAACCACACCTAAAGCTTTTGCCAGTTCCTCTTGAGAACAAAGATATTTCCTCTTATATCATATCAAGCAATAATCCTATGACAAAATGAGATTTGCATAAAGCCATTTTCCAATGGCATCTAAGAAGGTACATTTATATGTTACTGAAGTGCACTTAAGGAGGAAAATTTACTTTGAAGGTGAATTTCTGTTACATAAGTGCTATAGAAAAAGTTTTTCCGAACTCATTTTGTATTTGTCTTCCACCTTAAGATGAAATTCATTTATTTTCCATCTATGATTAAAATCCTCTGCGAGTGATATCATAACCATTTATGTTAGAAATAATTAAGTGTTGAAAACAGAGGATTATATTCCACTTCAAGCAGGAAAAAAGTGCTAGGAGCAGATGAAGAATGAAAAGAACAGCTTAGTTTCAATATTCCTGTTATTAAAGCATCCTCTTGTTTTGTTTTGGAAGAGTATGTGAAATAAAGCAATTCTTTATAACTTTTTAACAGTCTCACAGTGAACATTGGTGCTGCTTTAAGTTTTCAGCATGTTTTTAAAATGCTGTCAACATTGCTTTTGTGTGTGTGTGTGAAAGGAATAAATAAGACTTGTTCCATGCAGCTTAAGAAACTATCTTAAAAGCCTTCTCCACTGGTTTCTTCTTTTCCCTGCATAAACACTCTAAAAAACGCAGATGAATCTTTAAAAAAACAAAAACAAACAACAACCTTATAAAACTAAGATTTACATATAACAATCTCTATATACTATATTCTTGAATGATTTTTCTTACTGAAATGGACTATGTTTCTTTCCCTTCATATACCTGTGGTTTTGGTTGGGTAAAATAAAGCTGAAATTTATTATAATACATGGATTTTAAAACAATCTCCATGGAATTTCTTGGCAAATAGCATTAGCTATCAGTCCAAAACCTAGCATTACAGTATATTAACATCAGCTTTCTTGTATCAGAATATTCTTTTAATTATATAAGCATAAATAAACGGTCCTAGTCCAAAGAGGCATTCACAGCACAAAGTAAGATTATAATACATTACTATTAATCTTGACTACTGCCATTTCAGATTCTTGCACTGTGTCTTCAAAATTGTCACTCTTAACTATCTTACTGGCTCAGAGACTATTGTAGCTGGAAATTTTGTAGCATCTAAAACCTCTGTGAAAGCAACAACATATGTGGTATTAATAAAAAGGCAAAAACTGTTAAAAGTTTATTGACTACACTAATTGTTTCTTTGTAAATGGAACACATCCTATGAAAGTACAAATGTAGAATATCAATAAATGCTGTTTTGAATTTTAGAAAAACAAACAAACAAACAAACAAAAACTACTGAGGAAGCTACTGTAATAACAGATGAGACAGATTTTTTTTTTTTTTTTTCCTGAGAGTGAATTCATGTTTGCGTATAGGTCAGTATTATCTGTAATGATATGGAAGTTAAGTGCACCTGTATCTGGTACAGATTCATTCAGTAGGCTATCTGATCTTCATAGATTTTTAAAGTGTTTTATACCAATAAGCCTTATAATTGCTTTTTCCATAGAAAACACACCATGTGTTAGTAATGTCCAGGGTTTATCTTGTTGAAGCTTGAGATATAAAAAGAAATGTAGTACATTCAGTAAATTGTTTTCTCATCAGAGATCCTTCCAACTGATATTGAAAAGTGACAGTAAAACTAACTAGCATGGCACCGTTCAGCAGAATCAAAATACACCTTTAGTTTTTCCAGTAATCAGTGTTAAAGACTGATAATATACAGCTTATCTTATTAAATAACCAGCATACATACATACAGACATACTCTAAAAATCATGAACACACTCTAAATAACATGCAAAGGCCAATATTGCAACCTTTGTGTTACTATGACAGATCCTCTCACACACACACACACATACACACGAAAAAAAAAAAAAAGTATGATTCTGAATGTAATCTCTTAAGGGTGTAAAGCAATGAATGACAGCAGATCTCAGATGACAAGTACGAAACTACACAAGACACAGGAATCTGCTTTGGAGGAATAGATTTTCTGTTCTATGTGACAGGAGGAAATTACTTTAGTAGTCTAATACACATATTGCATAAAAATAGTCAGCATCTTAATATTCTGATTCAGTCCTATCTCCATGACCATTCTTTATTTTTAAATTCTAAAGCTTAAGAATAAGATATGATATATAAAGGTGAGTCTCTTGAATATGTCTTTCCGCTCAGCAGCTGTGAACTCCATATGGAGCCTTGAACTGCATTAAAATCCCACTGAAACTGCCAGAGCCAGAAGAAGCTTAATAATAATATGTTTCAGTCAGAAAACTTCTATTTCAGATAAAGAATACAAAATAAATATATGACGTAAATGATATGTTGTGGTAACAAGGTAAACCAACTTTTTTTCCAAGGCTAGAATATTGCAAGTTAACACTAAAGTGTTATTTACTAAAGTAGGATTATAGAAAATTTACTTATAAGTAGAAGTGAACTTTATTGAGAAGAACTACAACCACTTGATTAAAAAGATTAATTATAGGTTTATTTAAATTTTGCAATAGTTGTAACCTTATGGCTTCTCCTCTATCCTACCAGGAAAGCTGGTATTCAAGGTAAAGTTATGAGAGAATTACAAGAATAGATATCTACACTGTTCTCTTTATCTTCCCTTCTAAGAGCTGGGGTAGGAGGAGAGTGAAGAAGACACTATTAAATAGTTTCTTAATACATGTAGAAGAATGAACTCCTTCAATCAATTGCATCAAAACTGTCAAATCGTCTACATTAGATAAGACATTATTTTACCACATTATTTTCTGAAATTCTACTCTCCTCCTCTCTTCCGCTCTCCTCCTCTCTCCTCCTCCTCTCCTCTCCTTCATTCTTTTCCTCTTCTTTTCTCTTCTTTTTCCTTTTTTTTTTTGTTTGAGAAAAAAAAGCCTATACTATCTTATAATGTACAGCCACTTTGTTTTCTGTAATACATATTTTACCAACTTGTCATATTAACCCCATGTATTCCTTTCAAAACCAAGGTGCACATGTGTGTAATTTTCACATTTGTCTAATGGACATTTTACATTCTTTCTCAACTAGATTTCAAGTAGCACAAAAAGGAACATATGAATCCTCTTGCTCACAAAAGAAAAACACTGTTGAGGAAAAACAAAAACAAAGAAGATAAAACCCAGCTTTTCAAAAGCTTTCTATCTGTTAAATGAAGATCTGTGAGTTGAATTTAGGAATGTTTTAAGAAAATAGTCCTGTCTCCTCTCATGACCTAGGCCTCCAAAGGTGGCCTGGGAGAGGAGACAATATGTAGATGGGCGCCTTTTGGGAAAGAAGTAGTCAAAGTAGTGAAGAGAGAGGTTGCTTTTGGTCAGTTTGAAGAAAAACACCTGGGAACAGGTGTTGAGGGAATACTCTTGCAGAAGACAATGTGTACAAATAACATGAAAAGATGCATACAGGTTATGGGACAAGTAATACTTTCTAAGTAGTAACTAAAGTAAGATAAGAAAAAAAAAAATTAAAACACTGTTTTGTTTGTAATGGAACCAGCCAAACAAGCTGTGGTTGAAAAGTGAATGTGTATCAGGAAATTGTATGTTTATTTTTTTATGTTATGATATTACAGAATTTTCATGGCATCTGTTGACCACTATCAGTCTATTTTATAAGAATTTCATAAATGCAGTGCAAGAAATTTCTTAATAAAAATAATAGAAATAATGGAGTGTGAGGAGAAAAAGGCAGTTATATATACATACACATATACATATGTGACCGCTGATGAAAAATGTTTGTATCTCCAAAGAAGAAGTAAACGTAGTATTTTCTTACAAGCAATAAAAATCAGTAGTTTCCTGCAACATTTTACCTTTGCCTTTAACTCAAGAAGACAAAGCATCTCTCTTTTCCATTTTGTGTTACCAGTTCAAACATAATCTGAAGTGACAATAACTGAACTGTTACCATCTGTACCCATCTTTGCTTTGATAGTTACTCTTAAGAGACATCAGTGAGAACTGCTGCTGAAAGGCAAGATCCCAACCCCCAATAACAAATGTTCCCACCAGTTCCCTTGTGCTGGCACTAGAGCTCACGCAACCATGTGGTGAGCTAGCTTAGGGAACTGATCCAACTGAAAATAGCAAAGAAAAATAAAACAATTAGTTTTCATCTAAATCTATTTCCTGAGACAATCCTTGAACAGCTGCACGTGTGTTTGTGCCAGTATTGGCACAAGAGAAACAACAGGAATGCACAGCCAAGACAGGGAAATGACCTACGCTGATCACCAAACTGCAGCCTTAGAATACTGCCTACGCTAGACCATGAAATCAAATAGCAGAGCATTTCAGCAATTCTGTTTTAAAATGGGTGAGCTCTGGACTAGTTAGAAACAAAGTGTCATTTCTAAAGTTGAGATTTTAAAGGTAATTTTTGACTATTCCTTGGGCAAACCTACGTAAGCAAAGCTTGATGCTGACCTATATTTGGTCACATTTTAATCCTTAATGTCTGATTACTCTGCCCCAAATGACTTATTTTGTAAAAAAGCATTGTAAAATGAAATATAGGATGTATATGGGCTGTTTATATAGTAAACAGTTCTGACAGTATTGATACCAAGTATTCAATGATTTAGCACACCTTCACAACACTAGCTGTAAATGGTTAAGATTACATTCTCAAGATTATTTTTATGATTTAATAGGTAAAGAAAGGAAATTATACTACATTGTATCAATTGTAATGACATTCATTGTTTGTTTCCTACACAGCTAATCCAAGGACTAATTCTGTAGTACTGAAATGACTGGCAAATTCATACTAAATACTAATTGTTTTTTTTTCTCACGTTGAACATCATTACACAAATTTCCCTGTCTGATCCTTTGTCTATATTTAAGAATTTTTTTTCATGTAGAAATGTAAAAAGACACTCTCACATTTTTTTACTGCAACAATAAACAAGATCCCTGAGATGTTCTTCAAAAGAATTTATTTCTATTATTTGTAGAGACTACACAGACCTTTTGATATCTAATGAGATTATTTTTCTGAACAATCCTAACTCTGATCACTGTTTAACTAAATAATCATCAGTTATGTTTCTGTATTACAATAATAGGTATTCTTCTTAAACAATTCCCATCACGACTCTAAATACATCACACATTTAAAGGATCTCACTGTCGAGCAGCCACATGTATCAGGCAAGTGCTAATTCTTTAATCCATGAAAAATTAACATAGTGGACTGTAATTTCTTCTTTGTGGACTATATGATCCTGTTAACAACATAGTGGATAATTTTTTAATAACCCAAGGAACTTTTAACTGCAGAGTAGATGGATGGTGGTGCATTAAAACGAAAAGTGCTGTATCATTCAAACACTGCTTCAAG
The DNA here is from genome assembly GCF_023343835.1 of Lagopus muta. NCBI lineage: Eukaryota > Metazoa > Chordata > Aves > Galliformes > Phasianidae > Lagopus > Lagopus muta. Next base: position 29,348,366 of record NC_064472.1, read on the forward strand.
TATGTGCAGACAGAATCTGCTCGACACATATCTTTACAAAAAGATTGTTAGAAGGAGCCACCTCACTGATGTAGTTATCTTACACAGTAGACTTGCTTTACCATGGCTTTATCGTACAAAAATAGCATCACCATGGTGGTTACATATCAGGGATAAGCCTAGAGGAAAAAGCAAACAAACAAACAAACAAAAAAAACACCATGATATTTTTGATAATTTGAGAAGCAAAAAATAAATTACCTCATATTCCTGTGAGAACTTCAAATTGTCATTTGCTTTCAATCTTTCAATATGATCTGCAAGTTCCAAGATAGGTATTGGGGGGTGACTGGCCATACCTGTTGGAAAAGAAAGAAGAACCAAATTTAAAATAAACTACAGTGATGACAGCACTGAAGAAATAAAACAATGTTGTAATTATAATGGCTAGAAATGTATAAATAGTAAAGATGTCATAGTGAGAGGAGCAGGCAAATAGTTTGGTTACTCAAAGCACAACATGCTCTGGATAGATGAGCTCTGAAGCCAAATTAAAAGAAGTCACCAAGCATATTTCCAAAGCTAACATTCCTAGTGTAAAGGAAAAAATTTACTGTGAGATGAGTCAATGAGGTTATCTAGGCATGGAAAAATGAAACAGTTAGATCTGATGTCGATCTCTGCTTTGAGTAATGACTCTTAACGTCATTTCAAACTTCTTCTCCTGCACTATATGAAATGGAAACTGCATTGAATTAGATGAGGGAAGATGAACTGGGAAACAGACACTGAAAGAGCCCTAAAGGGGAAAGAGTAGTATTTTGACAGAAAGCAAAGTGACTTATGCATAATCAAGAAAAATGAACTTGAAGGATGAAGGTTACCAAGGTAACCGCAGACACCTGAACCTGCAAAGGAAATGGTACAAAACAAAGAAACCTAGAACCAACAGAAAACTAACTTATAAAAACTAACTTATAAAATTAATGTAAGTAAAATGAAATGGATAGCTTGAGGATTAATAATGATGTATCAAGGTCTAGAGAACTGACTATGCATTCTGACTAAATTAAAAATACTGAAAATATTTTATGAAATTTTGAGGTTACTGACATTCACATGCAAATACAAATGACTAGAATAGCATGCATCATTGCTTTTAGACAACGGTCACTGAAGACAAAATCAGACAGCAGACAGAACTTCAAAAATGTTTTCACTAGTAGCAGATTGTAGAAGCAGGGGTTGTACAGGTTAGCTGGACACACATACTGACTGCACTAGTACCTTAAAATACACTTTATTTATAACCCCATTTATCAACCCCCAAAAGTACCTACAATCTACTTCAGGTGTAAACATCTTTGTCTACTGAAGAAGATACTAAGTAAAAAATAAAACTAAGAGCTGGGGAACAGAGATAGATATGGGTGAAGAAGGGAGTACAGGGACAGCAAGGCAAAAGAAGGACAGAAGAGATGTGGGGCCAACTAGCATAATCTGCCAGCTGAAGATCTGACAGGAAAAATTCGTGAACAGCATTGTTTCAGTGTGTGCCTCAATGACCCTCATCCAACTGGTTTCATTCTTCTCCTCGTTCTTAATTGAAGTGAGTTTTCAAATGCTTGTGGAAAATAAGAGCTGGCTAGAAAAAATAAACTAGTGAACCCCAGAATCTCTTGAAATTACAAAAGGAAAACAGTGATGACTCAAGGGGGCTCAAGCTGGAAGCCATGTTGCACAATGTCATTTGCTTTGTCACCGTGAATTTTAAGAACATGCCTAAGACAGTTAACTTGCATTTCCTATAATGTAGCTGAAAATGACCATGTGATTACAACACAGTCACACTATAGCTTTTTTTTCTTTCTCTCTCTCTTTCTCTCTTTCTTTCTTCTTCTTTTCTTTTCTTTGTTTCTTTGATATTTCAAGCAAAATACTAATAATGTCCAGCAACACTGACCCTATCTGACTCTATGCACATATATTTTTGTATTACCTTCATAGCACATACGGGATGTTGAAACGGTGTTTAAAGTAGACATAAAAACAATTTGCCAGTCAACTAAAAAAACAGAATATTCATCTCTAATTGTTAGAAATTTCAGTTAACAAATCAGCCTATAATGAATCATTTGAATCAGTTCAGGTTGTCTCCCATTTTCTTTGAAATTTCACTTATTCTCAGAAGAGTGTGGGTGACAGATATCTAACAGTTAGCTCATTGATCCAGATCAAGCACCCCTATGGAAAATATGTCAGTGAAAAGGCACAAGAGAACTCTAGATTGATCCAGAAATGGAGGTGGACTGATGTACATCTAAAACAGTGCTTGAACAGAGAAAATAATAGAGACAAAGATGTTTAGACCTTTTCGAGCGAATCGTGGGAGAGAGTTATTATCATATAAGGACTGAGTGGTAGTTTGGCTAGAGAGGGAGGACACAGAGCCAATCAGGGAGGCGTAGGGGACTGAATTACTGCTCAAAGCTGCAAAAAGTAAAAGCCAATTGGAAATGGGAAACAAATTAGTAACAGTAGTAGATCACCATAATCAATCAATCTTGTACATACAGGCACTTCAGACATGCACAAAACAGAGTCTGGAAACTCAACTAAGATGTTTAGAGGTCCAATTACCCTATAGTAAATATAAAGGACATAAAACCAAAGAGATGAGACTTGTTGTATACATGATGAACCTGACTAAAACACCAGCATCAAAATATCAGTAATTAGTTTTCTGTGAAGGATTATTATTATTTTTTAAAGATGCTGATTATCCAGTACTTTTAAACTGTTCTTATTTATGTGCTCCTCCACATGCCAGCTAATATTCCTAAAGGGAGAACTCATATTAAACATTTTGTGCAAATTGAAACTCGATGTAAAAACTTCTTTGTAAGAAAACAAAAATACTTAACACTTCTGAAATTTGATAATTTTGACCACATATAAACACCCTTTCTCCAGGATTTACTTTATTTAAACAGTTTTGAACTTGCTTCAAATACTATATGAAGTATGCTCTACCAAGATGCTAAAAGTTGTTATTTTCTTAAAAAGAACTGCTAGAAATCTTTTGTTATGTAATCACTCCGTGAATCATAACAAGCATCATAATAGAATATGTTATGAATGAACATGTTAAGATCTCATGTAGAAGCACAAGGCTCCTACTCAACTTGACTCAAAACCCCACCCAAAACACAGGTAAACACACTTATTTTTGTGGCTAAAAATAAGAAAATACACTTATTTTCTGACACTTCTCCACATAAATCAACATGTGCTACAAAAACACAAAGGATTTCAGACAAAATACAGTTAAATTTCAACAGGTTTTGTGACATGCTATTAAATCAAAAGAAATACCATGCCAAATTCATGCTTTAAGACTTTCTTTAAAGTAAGAAATTAGGAGAAAGAAACACTGAAAAAAAGATTAAGAGAAAAAGAAAACAAACAAACATGCAAAATACAGTTGAAATTGTATTTGTAATGAGAGTTTATTTCCAGACTTGGTAGAAAACAGTTTAATTGATCTTACACAGCCTAGTATAGTAGCCCACTGCAAGAGTTAAAATGTATGTTTAAATTACTGTTTATAAATATCTTCTGATTAATCTGCGGTAAACATAAAACTAAGAAACATGCGGTACCATGTGTGCCAAAATTTTAAGCCACAGCTGGGAAGGTAAGGTCAGAATTTACTTGCAGTCTTTATCCAGGCATTATATTTGCACAGTGCAACTCTTTACCTGACTGAAACAAATGGACATTTCGGCCTTGACAATAGGGTATTAAATTAGGATTTTGTGTTATTGTCAATGTTTTATGCTAAGGGCTTTTAAAAACATCTGTGGAACATACTTACTTATAAATCTGGACATACATGTTGACATGCCCACAATAAATAATAAAGTATTTAAAAAAGGAAATATAGTGAACATCTGCTAGAGTATAGAACACTATTCAGATGAAATGAAAATGGGATATACTATTTTCAGAGATATTTCTTTATGAAATGTATTATATTAAAGACCTAAATCAAATTATCACTTTAGTATTTTAAATATTCATTTATTACATACTCTTTTTATTCATTTACAAAGATGCAGGCCCACATACCAATATACATTAAAATGCTGTCCCATTATAGAAGGAAGGAATCAGTAATGGTTGATACTTTCTATTATCAGAAAAATAAAAACACATGTAAAATTGGGACACAGGAAATTGAAAAGATGAAAGATGGCCCTGATTTTGGTAGGAGTTTGATATCCATGAAAATCTATTCAGGATGCCTTTCTTATATTAGACAAATCACTATTACTTTAAATTTTCTGTTAACTCAGAGTGATCTTGCGTACAGAACTAAACTTACAACCTCTGGAGAAATATGTTACTCTGCAATAACTGTTTTAAAATAGTTACACACATGCATATAATACTGCAAAATGAAGCCACTTTTATTCCAGAATAATTCTAAGGTGTCTTAGCTATTCTGTAACAAAAGCAATTCTTCTTGTGTATCAGACTTAGACTTGCCAAACTCCCTAGGGTATCAAAGTGGAACATCCCACTTTTAGTAAGCTATAAAAGCTCTCTACAGTGAAAAATTGTCTGAAAAGTCCTCAGACCCTGATCTGGAAATTGCTTGGCTCATTAGACTATTGCAAGATCACTGTCTAATACCCAAAGAAGAAAAAAATTACTTTGGCGAGCAGCAGAATCTTAAACTCCACCTTCCAGCTAAAGCAGATTTTTATTACGTTTAGGTTAGATAGCAAACAATTGAGAAGTCAGAAAAGTTGGTTCTTTTTTGCATGCTGAACCTAAATCTCACTTAAGGTGCTTAAATCCTTCATTTGACACAAGTTCACACATGTATAAAAAGCATGTTGGATAGTTCACTGTGAGGAAGCTATATCCATTTGGTTTTGCCATGGAGAAAAAAATATCAGTTCTTTTTTCAGTTTATCATCTTGTCACAACAAACAGAAATGGTGTACGAAAAGTCATGGGAAAGAACTTTCTTCCTAGAAGAGGTGACTAAAACCAGACATCACTTTTTCCATTTTTGTTACTTGTAATTTTTTCCTACGGAATTCAAAGACTAAGAGATTAATGAGCATTTAGTTACCAAATTAAAAAGCAGAATCTTCAATGTGGGGCTGCAATTATTTTATTTTATTTTTTCTTGTATTTCAAAGTATCTTATTTAGCTCATAAGAGATAATGAGATAATTGTTTAATTGGCATCCAATTAAGCAAATTACTTATAAGCATGACACATATTGCACTTAAATGAGAAGAAAAAACAGCCATTTTTCAGGAACTAATCAATTCATTTCTTTGGCTGATTGGCAGATTGAAGTCTTTCCCCAAGCCTTAGGTCTCTCATAACCCACTCAAACTATTTAACATCAATTATTCTCCTCTGCACAAAGCTGCTCTTCCTGATCTGATGGAACCCTGATGAAACTGAATGATGGAATCTGATGAAAATATCTTTACTCTCCCACGTGTCATAAAGAGTTGAAATTTTTGCACATGGATGATGATGTTAATCCCATATTTTGTGGAAACTTGTAGAATGGAAAGAATGTGACTTTCCCTCAGCTACTGTAGTTACAGAATAATAGACTCATAAGTGAAATCCCCTGTGCAGCTGAGAGATTGACTATTTTCATGTTTATTCAAGGAAAACTTGGCACAGCTGTGACTTACTCAATTGCATATGGACTTATCTGAAAAATATACATTTTTTTAGATTACACATATGGACATGGGATCTTGTTCTCAGATGTAGAACTGTGGGCTATTCCAAATGTTAAGACAAAATGTCAGGTTGGCTTTTTTTTGTTTGTTTGTTTTGTTTCGTTTTCTGTGGAGTTGCTCCACCTACTGAGTAGAAAAGCCAGAAATGAATTTTACCCCTCATGGACAAAGTAAGATAGGAAAAACCTTAGGTAAGTAAATGATCAGAGAGGAATGTAATTTCTTATTGACAGGGCGAGAAAAAGTGATAAGAAAGCAAGATATTTTCTGTGTTGGCAGTTTATAATGTGTATTTTTATTATGTCTTCATATTGAAGTAACAATTTTATTACCAGTACAACATAAGTGTTGCCAAAATCACTGTGAAGATATCACTGAAGATAAAATACTTCTTTCCGATAATTTCTTTCAAATAGCCATGCATAACTAATTGTGATGAGAGTATTTTGTGTTTCTAACTGGAAGTTAGAATTTCAAATTAACACAACAAGGGATTAATTTTTGAATTATTTTGGTAGTCGTATCTGATTTTCTCTTCTTTGAACAAAAATATGATTTCCAGGATTTTCAAAAAGAGCTTGTTTATAAGTCTCATTCTCTCCCCCCGAGAGTGTTTCTCCCAATGAGAACTGACAACCTAAATACACCAACACATAACATAATTTATATGTTCTTCCCTCATATTTCTTCACATCATGGATTCATCATAAACTTTTCTGTTTCTGTTTTTGGTTTCTTTATTACAAGCAACTGGTGCACCTGAAAAGCTTCCAGAAAAATGTGGATACTTCCAAAAGTTAAATAAATAGATAATAATAACAATAGTAATAGTCAAATCATCAATCCTGACGCAGAAACTACAAACCTAGTGTTCTAACACCTTTCTGTATTTTGTCCACATTTGCCTTGGGAAAGATTTGTCCTACATGTTACTTCATAGTCTTAGTATGTGGAGCTGAATAAACATTCCAGAAATATATAACTTCTGTAAGTTAAATTCAGGAAGATTTAAATAGAATTGTATCCTAGTGCAAATTAAGTGAAAGTCTGTTTCTGCTAGCTTAGGAACTGTGGATTGACTTCACTGCAGCTACAATCTCATATCAAGAACAAGATAATTATGAAGTGTTATGCAGCAAGATAAATCTCATGAGATAGGATCCTGCTATTTGGTTGCATGCAGAATATCATAATGGCTTGATCTCTGTCTATGTTTCTTAGGAAAAAAATATAATTTGATTTCTATGTTATATACTTTTTTTTTTCTTTTTCTTTTTTTTTCTGGTAATTGAATCCTCCATTTTGTGAAAAATGATTTAGAGCAAAGAAAGATCTCCTATCAGAAATGCACTGCAATTGTTCTGCTTCACAGAAAACTGCTAGCTTCCCAAATAAACTAGAGTGCTGCAAGGAAAAGTATACCTCTCTCCATTTCTTTTTCGATCAGTGAGGTGCCTCTGCTGCTAAAGAGCATTCACGTACATTTACCGTACTGGAACAAATTAAGGAAAATCTAAGGCAAGCCTTAGAATACTTAGTTTTCTACCTCTGCCTTACAATTGCACAGTGGATGTTGGGTCTTTAGTCCCAGTTCCACTGTTCTGACAAACATAATTCATCAGGAAAATTCTGTAAATAATTAGCAACAGATCAGAACTGCGTGCAACCATATTGCTAACAGAAATCTGCTGGAATACAACATGATCAAAATTATGGTAATTTTGAAAACAAAATATCTATTCATAAAACATTAATAAAAATTAAATACTATTTTAAGGATTTCTCTTGTGTTTCTTGACTACTAAACTAAAAAGTATTTAGAAAAACAATGCTTAATAAATGTAAGTGTAACTAACTAATAAAATATTTGAGTGTGTTACTTTTCAGAATCACTGTCATGTTATTTCACTTTTTGATTCATCCTAACATAGCTTGATTTTAAAAGAAAGGACCATTTCTATAGATAATCTGTCTTATCCGTATTTTATACTTACAGTGTACAAAAAAATTTAAGGGATATTGATGGATTACTATGCAACAGATAAGAGGGAAGCTTATTTACAAAACAAAACAAAACAAAAACCCAACATATATACAAACAATGATATAAAACCACATAATTAATAAACAAATAGATGTGAATTTACTAATAATTTTCTAATGCTCTTACATTTACCTTGCAATTTCAGTACATCCACACAACATACATGACCTGTGAATCTTTTCTACAGAACAGTAACTGTATAATTTAGGCTTTTTCTTTAAATATAGAAATTAAAAAACAATCTCCAAGCCTATTAGAGAAATACATAGGAAGAAAACTTATAAGCAGTCAAAGTACACATATTTTAAACAACCATTCGGTTTTGTAATAGTGTAACTAATCAGAGTCTGTGAACACAGAGCTCTCAGTAACATATTACTACCTCTCACCTGGAGTTTGAAAATTAAGGCGTCGCAGCTCCACAGGGTCTGTAGGATGGTGAGAAGGGACTTCCTTGCTGTTGGGTATGCTGCTTTTTCTAGAATCAGATTCAGCCCTCTTCCTGCACGGAGAAGATGAAAAATGTATATAAGAATGAGGTGTTAAGTAGACAAATACAAGTGTCTGAGTCTTTAATCATTAAATTATAAAACATGAGATGCATTCTGAAAGTTTTTGATCCATGCAAAGATAAAATAATTTTGCACAGTGGGCAGGGCAACTACAATTTGCAATGGCAAAACAAATTTAAATATAGAAATAGTAAAGGGAAATGTCTGGGTTACTCTGCCCTAAATCTATTCTCTAGATTATCATCCAGGGCACCAGAATAATTATCTATTATGAGACATATCACTAAAAGTAAAAGATTTCATACAGCATCTATTTTAAAACCAAATTTGTTGCACCTTTATTAAAAAGTTACTTTGTCTTCAGCATATAATTAAAAATTTACTATCATTGAATACTTCATCTCTGTACTGCCTATAAAATAATCTGCATTTTTCTGGCACTTTCAAAATGACATATGAATAAATACAGAAGACACCTGGTCCTTTCATGTTCTAGGAAGTAAGAATCTGTTCTATTGAGCTGCATTTGACCTCATGTATGTGATCACACATACTTATTCAAGGTTGAGATTCTACCTGAATGTTTCTGCTCAAGTTAGGATTTTCAATGAAATTTTAGTATTCTTGTCAATCTTTCTAAAACAATCTGGGAAAAAAAGAAAAAAAGAAACATCTATGCTTCCGTTTATCTAGAGAGAAGTAGCATCCATAGCTGTTCTCAATCTGATTGTTTAGGTAAAATGGACTCCTGTCACTTGAGGAAATTATTTTTGCTGCAAAATATAGAGAACTGATTTTCTTAAAGAATATCCAATTGTTCACATTTTCACTCAGGAATCCGGAAATTTAATGGTGAATTTCTAGTGCAGTCCCTCTTCCCTAATCCTCTAAATTTCTGAATGAAAAAGCAAATTGGCTGGAATTCTTCATGAAATAGAAGATGAATATAGAAATAGCAGCAAATAACTGCTTTTCTGAAAACAGAACTTAGATGATTCTAAGGTTTTCTGTAGCTAAATCTTTTCTAGGTTTCCAGCATTTGGTCTAATGCATCACTGCTCTACATTTTTGCTTTCTGTTTTCCGACTCACTCAAAATGTGGCAATGCTAAATCTGTTATTATTCTGCTGGGCTCCACTCTTAAAAATGCTCTGATTGATTTATCCCTGTTCTTGAAATAATGAACACCCATTGCTATCCTGGGAAAAGTGGATTCAACAAGATTTCTTCCAACAAGAAGTCTGTAAACAACCAAATAGCAATATTACTGAAGAAACTCTTGCCATCTATTGTTTGAAAGTTGTATAACTTTATGAAAAAAAGGTTTTCTTGCTAAAAAAATATAAAACCTTAACACTTGTATTAACTTCTTAAATAAAAAAATGCAGTTTTAAATCTGATTTCCTAAAAAAAAAAAAAAATAGAGGATGATCATTCAAAATTTCTTTTTTCTTTTTTTTTTTTTTTTTTTACTTCTCATCCTGACTATCATAAAGCAGCACAATATTCTAGTGTTTTCTTTCTTTTTTTTTTTCTTTTTGAATAAAGATGAAGAAAGGCTGTTTTCCATTTTTAAGAAATATTTTTACCTTTATTTCCTACTTCTGAAGTCTATGGATCAGTGAACTCTCCAGAGACAACCTTCTATTTGCAAGTGAGTTCTAGGCAGCACAATTTCTCATTCACGTATGAGAAGCACTAGAATTTTTTCTGTTCAAATACATGAGTATTTTCAACAGCCGCACACTTAGGACCCTTCTATCTTTTGTATCTTATCAGATCATACAAAGAGATAATAATTGTTTCAGTTGGCAAAAGGTCCAATCAAAGGACAAATTCTCTCACAGCACCATTTTCACTGGTATAGGCATATCAGCACCTAATCTATGTATAAGGAGTACTATGGAGTTCTTTAGCACAACTCACACTTCAACCACAATAACACATTCATTCAGCAGCTGCTGTTACATATAAAAGCACTGTTTTAATTTAATGAAAACACAAACAAAAGCATGTGTACATTATGCAACTGTGCTATTTCATTAAAATACACCAGACATAGACAAAAAAGAAAAAAAACAAAACAAAACAGAGCATTAGCAAATATACTAAGTGTTGTAAAAATGTAAAAGATCTTGCAACTGCCTTCATATTAATACACTACTGTCAATATTCATTAAGACTGACAGACGCTCTGTTTTACATCATTATTATCATAACTTTTTTTCCCTTTCTCTCTCTTTTCAGCTACCCCGTTTACAGGCTAACTGAAGGGTAATTATTGTTCAGTTCTCACCTGTCAGGTTTACTACTCCATTTCAATGCAGCAAAGAGGAGAGAAAAGGCTAAATGTTGGTTTATCATCAGCAAACATCTTAAACATGGCAACAGGAAGTACAAGAAATTTTGACACACAGTAAAGTTCACATAACTAACTCAAAAAATGAAATGACAGTTTGGGAATCAAAGAATAAATGGAAGATGCAGGTGAAATCAAAAGCGAATCTTTTGTTGAAAAAAAAAATACATATTTTAGACATTGTTTGCAAAGTAATTCCACACTGAATTTTGAAATACTGGAGAATGGATGCTTAATTCAAACCATAACAAATAATATTATATAGGTAATGTGATGTGTCCCTAACACATCATTCTTTTCTCTTAAAGCAAATAGAGAGATGAGAGGAGGGAGGAGGGAGAGGAGAAAACAGGTTGGTGGAGGATATGGGAGAAAAAGAAAGAGTAGAAGGAAGAAGAAGGAGAAAAAGAAAGGAACAAACAAGGTTAAATATATAAGATTGTCTCATACTAGAGTAAAAAAAAAAAAAAAGAGGAAAACAAAATCTTTAAAACCACTTCACAAACACAACTAATAAAGTAACAAGAAAATATTTTAATGATACCTTGAAAAGGAAGGTAATCATAAGCATTTATCCCATGAAGCATTACACTTTCAGATTTTTTCAGTATGTTTGCTATTCTGCTATATGGTGCAGCAGTGGAGTGCTTTATCAAAATGAGCTTGGGATACTTCATCTCAAATAACAGTCCTTGTAACAGGCATGTAGTGCTTCTAGACATCTTAGTCTACATCAACTCTACATCTACATCAATTAAGCATTCTCTTTTGTTTGAGATTTTGTGTATAAACCTTATTATTTTATATTTTTACTCCATGTTTGAACGAGCAAAAAAACATATTTTTTTGAGGGCAACAATATGACCAAAAGGAAAACTATTAGTTAATTTACATAGATTCTTAAATCTGATTGCTTAGATTTAAGGCTAACAGATTAAAGACATACCCTCAAATAATTTTCTCACCTAATTGTACCATTCTTACAATGCCAGAGAATATTCAGCTTTTCTCTGGTCAAGCCAGTTCAATTTGCAGATATATCAACTCCAGAAAGACGGGAAATTAGATGACAACTTGATAAAAAGCTTTTCTTTTACTGAGAGATTAGTCAAACAATAGAACAGGTTACTCACAGAGTTTAAGGAATTTCCATCTTTTGAGATACTGAAACCCTCTCGGAAAAGCCTCTGCAAAAAATGCTGTAGCTGAGGGGTGGCCATGGACTGTCTTGAGGGGTATGGCCCTATGGTTTTGTGAATCTGTGAGCATTTCTGCACACAGAACATGAATCAGCTGCTGTCATGTTGTATATTATATTGCAGCTACATCCAATGAGAACAAAAGATATTCTTCAGTGATTTCTCCATCTATTGCTGTAAAGTATTAAGTTGCCATGAACGCTTGGCTTTATTGTGATACATGATCCAAAAATTATTCTAAGCAATATCTTCTCTTTGAGCTTTGAGGAAATGTAAATGCAGAAGTAACTTTTATACAAGCTGACAAATAAATAATAAAGACTTCATTCATGCACTCCTAGTCTTCGGGCATCTAAAATTTGCTTCAGAGTAAGTAGGCAAATTATCCACATTATGTGAGATACCATTTGCTTTAGATGAATGCAAGACTTTCCCCTTAAAATGATTCTTTTTCTTCTAATTTTTTTTCAGTCAGCATTACTCTCTGACTGAAATTAAAATGAGAAAACAATATTGAAAATCACAAAATAGTTCCAAGTCTTTTCAGAATGGCTTCTACAGGCAAAGGGAATTAAACACAATTCACTATTATTTTAGTTACAACTAAAATGCACTTCAAAAGACATCATCTTCTTCACACTACCATACCTCTTTAAATATTTTTCAGACAATTTAATCGATTAGACCTATTGTCCTTTGTTTTCCTTTCTATCCCTTAGACTTATTACATGAGACTTTGGTCATTCTCCCTTTCTACAATTTTTTTCTTAAAAAAAAAAAAAAAGTTAAAATGTGTTGATTTTTATAAACCTGATAAGAAATATCTTGCTAAGTATTTTAACATCCAAAGAATCTGATATGAATTAAAAAAAAAAATAATCTACCAGTTTAATTTACTTTAATATTGTTTTCAGCTTAATGATTCATATGTCTTGTTATACTGAAGCATTATAAAGACTCACCTGTAATTAAAAATAAAATATTTCTTGTTTAATCTAAGGAAAACTTCAAATGTTGTGACTATTTTGTCATTTATTCAATAAAAAAAATCTTTAATTATTTTCATGAGGCTATCTTCTCTAGATCAAATGCTAAATCTCCACTGTGAAGTGCTATTCCTGCACTGAAACATTATTGCATGCCACTCAACCAGTCTCCCTGCAAAACTCTGATGTAGATTTTAGATACACTTAATAAATAAATAAATAAGTAAATCTATGTTCTTATTTACTCTATCCATTCCTTCTGCTAAATGAAGCAATTCATATTTGTTAGCATGTCAATGTCTTCCTTATATTTTACTTCAGAATTTCATATCTCATGGTTAGACTGTCTTCATTAATAAAAATCTAAAGGATCTTCTAATAAAAAAAGAAATTTTTGCCACTGGACTGCTTTTAATTTGTTTGTTTATTTAATGCTTAAAGGAGAATTTTCCCTTTGAAAACCTGAAGCCAGCACTCTATATGCAAATTCAGAGCATTTGACACGATACGCTTAGATTGGAAAACCATACATGTTAGCAGAATTTAAATATTTATAAGAAGCCATTCATTTCAGTCATCATAGCCATTAGATTTAGGAGACTTACTGCACCTATGGAAATTATCCCCCATGCACCCCACCACCCATCAAAGACAAGGTTATGACATCTTTTTAGTATTTCCCAAACTCTGCCCTATCAGTATTTTTAAAAAATGTGCTATGAACAATATATAAATATTAAAATCTACTTTGTCCTTTTCATTTACTATCTTTATCTGTTTGCACTCACACTGTAAGACATTGCTAAGTATAAAATTAAGGTATTGTGCAGTTTTCATGTAGTAAATTCTAAGCTCACAGAAAGTCCTTTGATAACTACACCTGTGTTATGCACAGTGGAAGAAGTGAAGTTTGATCTGACTGTAGCTCTAGTAGAAAACAGCTATTGATGTTTCTCTAATCTCAGTTTAGAGATTCAAATTCATAACATGTACTGCCAAATTATGGTCAACTGTCAGAAATGAAAATTCAAATTACTTGAGTAGAGATGCAAATCATACTTAACATCATCCTGAATGTAACCCCTAATGGATTACTATCACATTTCTAAAATTATGTTTTAAAAAGTCAAATGTGTGAATCTGTATTTATTTATATGCGAGAACACATTTTCTTTACAAACATGCAAAACTGAAGTAAAATTTAAATGCAGAAGTGGTAATAAGTTGTCATTGGCAGAAAAAAAAATATTCATACATAGCAGTAACTATTGGAAACTTTCAATCAGAAATCTAAAATATCTGCAGTGTTCCGGGACCCATTAATAAATATAGTTATATTTTGACATAGTGATAGTTACAATTGTAGTACAAATAATGTAGTGTGGAGTACTACAATAAAATAATCAACAGAGCAGAAAGGTACACACATGGTAAGATAACTAAAAGGTAAACTTACCTTTTATAAAGAAGTATCGCTATAACAATACAGATGATAAATACCACTGCAAGAACTGGTCCAACAACCCAGATCAGGCCTTCTTCCTCATCTGTAATTGGTTGGGGATCGAGGTCCATGGACACAACTGGATCAGAATATGGACTGGTTGCATACATAGTCTATACAAATAAATAAATCCTTCTTAACAATAAAGGCATTCATTTAAAATACTAGCCCAGATCTAAACATACACAAAGTAGTAATGCAATGAAAAGCTGCTATTTTTATTCAAGCTAGGCAGTTCACAAACTTGCTGTGTTGTTATTACATCTTTATTTTGTGTTTTGCATATTGTGTGCTAAAAAATGAGGTAACAGCATTCACATAACACTCTGCAGCAGTATTCTGAAAGGTTATGAAAAGAGATATATTTTACCTTCCATTTGGCCTTTTTTCCTGCTACAACAGCTAAAGAGCATCTGAGTTCAACGTGAGAGATGGCTAACACCAGCAAAGCAGAGACACTTATGCTAGCTGGTAAACAGGACAACAACGTTCATTTATTCTCTTTTGCCAAACGTGACACCAGACATCACAGGCCCGTGACCTCTTTCCAGAAACTAGGGAACCTGTATGTTTTATTCCCTCGAAAGCTGAGCTGGTTGAGACCTTTACTCTGCCTCAGTGTTCTCAAAACATAAAAAAAAAAAAAAAACAAAAAAAAAAAACCAAACCACCAGAAAACAACAACAACAACAAAAGAAAATAAAAACAAACAAACAAAAACCCCACATCCTATATTGCTACAGTAAGAAATACTTTGTATTTAGCCTCTACATTTGGAGTAGGCAGAAAAAGGCTTCAGAGGGACTGCGGTTTGAGCATTTATTGACAATTTTTCAATATTTAAACTGGATTTTGTGTTGCCATTAAACCTCACAGAAAAAAGCTGTATAGTAACTCTGTTTAGAACCTACTTGATGCAGCATCATAAGAATTTTCTGTCTAACAACCTCTGTCATAAATAATGTTAAATCAAAGGAAAACCTTTGATTATATATTATTTTATAATCATTATATAATATATAATAAATAATAAAAAATAATATATAAAATTATAAAATTTTATATATTATATAAAATATATATAAAATTATAAAATTACAAAATAATAATTTAAAATTTTATAAAATTTTATTTTATATTATAACCTATGATTATATTATTTACATCAGAACATCCAGGGGATACTTATTTTATTTTCAAATAAAGTGATGTATCCAAAAGTATACAAATTGAAACAACTTCTTCATAGTGTGCAATTTGGTAAACTCAACATCAAATAGCAATTGTAAGATCGCACTCTGGAAGCATTTGACTAGAATTCAGATTACTAGCATGGTAGTTCAAGTGACTGAGCCAGAAAATGTACGTCAGATATAGGAACCAATTAGAAAGAGACCATGTTACACAGTGTACACTAAAATCTTACTGATCATTGAAACAGTTCTGTTTTTCTTTCTCTCCTTCTGCTCTCTTCATGTACTTTTTGCTTTCTCTTCCTCATTTTCTCTCCCTTCTCCTCTCCCCTCTCTCTTCCTCTCACTGTCTCTCTCTTTATTTTCCCATATATCACACACCTATTAACTCAAGCATAAATGGAAATAAGTACAAAACAAATTACATGTAGAGAGGTGACAGCTTATTATTCAGCTCTCCTCAGAATTTTTCCTTGAATTATTTTCTTACTTTCTAGCAATTGACTGATAAAGCTGTTAGGAAATTACTGTAATTAAAAACAGTAGTTGTGCATATCTCCAGTTCAACTTATCTTTCAAAGAATCCTACATATCCAATAACATTATTTGATTGTAGTCCTAGGTCAGCTAAGGAACTCTTTCTCAAAGACACTGAAAAAGATACAGCTGTAAAGTTCATGCCTCAGAACCAGTGCCAGTGAACTCAAACAGCAGAACATTTAATTTGAAAAGAATTAAAGCACAGCTAATAAAAGGTGATCCTTAGCTTTCGGTTACACGCTGAAGTAACACACCAAGGTGCATACAACATAATCAAATTCAAAGACTTAAATGGAAATCAGCACATAAACATCAACTTTAGACATACACCTTAAAAACTCAAGTAAGCACTGAAGAAATGTGTTACTGATTGGGGAAAGTAATTTTGGGACTGAAATTAGTTATTAACTTACAGATTCTGAGTGCTCCATTACAGCCAACACAAAGAAGACATATTCTTGACCAGTTTGCAGTTGTTTATTCTCAAAGCCACCATAATGCTTCTTATCCCCCAGTGTGAACTCCGTAGGAAGAACTTCAAAGTGAGCTGCAATATACGGCTTTAATTCAGCTTCCCTCCCAAAACGAATGCTTCTGCGTTTCCTAGCTATCTCCTTAAGCAGCTTTACAAAAAAGGAAAGGGAAAAAAAAAGAGAGAAAAAGCATTAAAAGAAAGATGCATGTAAGGTAACTTGTTATCAAAGTAATGAGAAAATTTAATGCACCTAATATATTTAATGCAACTACAAAAGAGCAGTTAATCTACATTACATCAGGTCATGTCAGTACCACTAAGTGGTTCTGAAATTGCAAAATTTTCCTTGTTAAAATACTATTTAGCAAATATATTACCTGTACTACAATCACAGGACAATTAAATTATTTTTCAGTGTCTGATATTTTTTTATTCAAGGTAAATATATAAATAAATAAAAATATAAGTATAATAGAATAATATGTGCTTTTTTTTTTTTCTGAAGACAGATATATGCATACCTTCTTTTCATATATACATACATGAAGTTAGTCAATGAATAATGTTTTTGTCATCCATATAAATTTAAAATGTACTTTCTTATTTTCTGTATGATACAATAAAACTAAGTCATATGATGTGATTATCTAAAAGCTGCTAATAAAAAATCCAAAGCTTAAAATATCCCAATCATTGGAATTAATTTATACTATCTATTTAAACTTTTTCTGATAACTCTGAAATACAGATTATTCAGTATACTAGCACTTGTAATAGTATACCATAAATAAACATGTTGACTTTTTATTTACTAATATTTATTTTTCTCTCATTTCTCTCATAGTTCTTAAGATCACTGAACACTTTAGAAATACTGAATTCTACAAAATGTCAGCTTTTCAATAGCAACCGTGCTGCAGAAACATGTGGGAAGGGATTCATAAAAAAGTCTTCTATCTCAAACCTGAAACTGACTGCCATTTTTTTGTTAAAAGAATCAGAAATCATGTGCTTCATGATATGTTCAACATACAGTGGTTTAGTGATAAGAATAAATAGCAGGACCCATGAATCCTAAGATCTCTTTTCTGCTGCTTAGCTAGAAAAAATTATCTACAAACTACACTTCAGATTTTAACTGCATATTTTGGTTTTCCAAATGTCACTTTTCTTTGTCATCTTGAATATTTCTACTTATTAACAAATTTAGAATGCACATTACCACACTAGCAATAATATTAAATACTAGGCTCAAATCTGTAAAACAGATACTAATTAATGATGGAACAGAACCTCAACTGTTATAATCCACTGATGAGTTACTTATTAAATCAAACAAATACTTATTCAATACCTTTTATCACTTCAGATATAAGGGCATTCAACAAATATTAATCCAATTTGATTATGAGAAGCCTGAACTTTTCCTGGATGATAGGGGATGACTTCTAAGTCCGCTAAACTGTTCCACCCATTTTTCACTTATGAAACTTATTCAATGTCCAGTAGTCTCATCTTGTAATCATAGATTTTTCCAAGGTCTTACAGTTCTTTGAGGCTTTTCAATCCTAATACAATCATATATATTTTCTTGTTAGGAGGAGGAGACAAATGTCCAGAGATAGACAGAGATAAATACAAAGGAGATTAAAATGAAATTTCCACTATTTCCACTTATTTAAGGCACATTCTAAGTCATGGAAGATCTCTATTAGCTCTTATGTCCTATGTTCCTGGTTAGCTAGCTTTTTCCTTCCCTTCCTGAGATTTGTGTTTTGCAGCTATCATATTAAAAATACGATGTAGATAAAATAATCTGCAAATTAATACTCCTCATTGGAGTGCATGTTTCAAACGTGACATATAGATAGACATGAAAATGATCTCTACTGCTCAGATCCAAAGTTAGACTCGTAGATTCACAGAATCATTAAGGCTAGAAAAGACTTCCAAGCCCATCTAGTCCAAGAATCAACCCATCACCACCATGCCTACTAAACCATGTCCCTCAGAGCCACATTTATAATTTTCTTGAAAATCTCCAGGGTTGGCGACTCCAGAGCAGACATTTCCAATCCTTTACTACTATTTCTGATAAGAAATTTCTCCTAATATTCAACCTCAGCTTCCCCTTGCACAACTCAAGAAACTCTTGTCCTCGCCACAACCTCCTTTCAGGCAGTTGTAGAGAGCAATAAAGTCTCTCCTGAGCACCCTCTTCTACAGACTAAAATGTCCCAGTGCCCTTGCTGCTCTTCGTAAGCCATATGCTTCCAGCCTTACAGTTATCCGTTAGTTGTGTCACTTGGTCATAGAAGGAGATGAGGTTGGTCAAGTAGAACCTGATTTTCAGGAACTCATGTTGGCTGGGCTGGATCCGCTGGTTGTCCTATCCATGCCATATGATTGAACTCAAGACAATCTGCCCCATGATCTTCCCCAGTATTCAGGTCAGGTTGACAGGCTTATAACTGTCCAGATTCTCCCTCTGATTCTTCTTTTCAATGGGTGTCATTTTAACAAGTTCTCAGTTGTCTGAGACCTCCTCGATTAACCAGGACTACTGATAGACGATGCAAAGTAGCTTGGAAGTCATTTCTGCCTGCTTCCTTGGTGGAACCCATACGGCAACAAGAACTTATGACAATGCAGGTGAAATGTCTTAACTTGCTGTAGAGCAAAGACAATGACAGTGCCTTTATTGGAGAAACAGGTGCTATAGGAAAAGATGTTAAAGAGAAATTAACTCACTCCTCCCAGTAACAGTTAGGAAAAAGGGGTGAACTGAAGAATGCAGTCTCCTCCTGTTCAGACTCTCGTCACAGCAGGAGAAGGTGCGAGGAAGGGGCACCCGCGCAGACTCAAATTGCACACGCCTCCCAGCTCCAGGCAGTTATGTGCTCACGTATTGATCCAGGCTGTGACCCTGGAATTCCGCTACACTTGCCTAATAGTGGGTATGTAGATAATAGTGTGCAGTTAACTGCTTTCCAGCTCAGCTCTAAATACTGAGCCTGTTCTCTATTGCAGAGTTTTTGCATTCATTTAAGTGTATCAACTCCATTGTTCCAACTCAAAAACTTATACACTGGAATTGATCCTCTGAACAACAAAAAGACTTGCCAAAATTTGACATTAGAAATCATGTTAATGACATTACTACAGTCAGCAGTCCATTTTTTCTCCTTCACTCAAACATTTCTCTGAGCAACTAAGAGTAAGTTTTCATGGTATAAAAGTGAGGGCAGAAGAAAAGTGCAATATTATAATATTAAGAAGAATTCCATGCAGCTGCTTTACAGAATGTGTCTTCATATCTCTTGCTAGCTTCTTACATTGTAGGCAATGTTACTAAGGTCACAACATGAGGCAAAGACCAATCAAAATGTACTGAAAAGCCCTTAAAAAAATGTATTTGTACGAAGCCATCTTTTAGAAAGAAGGCTGAGCACTAACTACACTGAAGTCTCCTGAAACAGATGGGTATATATTCAGAAAGCAATAAAGTGATATTTATATATAGGTTGCTCTGATCATAGAATCATAGAATGGCTTCAATTGAAATGGACCACAATGATCATCCAGTTTCAAACCCCCTGCTATGTGCAGGGTCATCAGCCACCAGACCAGGCTGCCCAGAGCCCCATCCAGCCTGGCCCTGAATGCCTTCAGGAAGGGGGCATCCACAACCTCCTTTGTCAACCTGTTCCAGTGCGTCACTACCCTCTGTGTAAAAATCTTCCTCCTAATATCTAACCTAAACCTTCCCTGTCTCAGTTTAAAACTATTCCCCCTTGTCCTATCACTATCCACCCTCATAAACAGTTGTTCCCCTCTCTGTTTATATGCTCCCTTCAAGTACTGGAAAGCCGCAGTGAGGTGTCCCTGGAGCCTTCTCTTCTCCAAGCTAAACAATCCCAGTTCCCTCAACCTTTCCTCATATGAGAGGTGCTCCAGCCCTCTGATTACCTTAATGGCCCTCCTCTGGACCCTTTTTCCAAGAACTCCACATCCTTTCTGCATAAGGGGCCCCAGGCCTGGACAAAGTACTCCAGATGGGGCCTCACAAGAGCCAAGTAGATGGGGACAATCACCTCCCTCTTCTTGTTGGCCACCCCTTTTTTGATGCAGCACAGAACACAGTTGGCCTTCCAAGCTGCAAGCACACACTGCTGGCTCATGTCCAGCTTCTTGTCTACCAGGATCCCCAAGTCCTTCTCCACAGGGCTGCTCTTAAGGAGATCTTCCCCCAGTTTCCATAAATACCTGGGATTGTCCCAATCCAATTTGCTGCACCCTGCACTTGGTCTTATTGAACCTCATTAGGTTTTCACGGGCCCATTTCTCCAGTCTGTCCAGGCCCTTCTGGATAGCTTCCCTTCCTTCCAGTGTATTGACTGCACTGCTCAGCTTGGTGTAATCTGCAAACCTGTTGAGGGTGCATTCGATGCCATCATCTATGTCACTGATGAAGATGCTGAAGAGCACCGGCCCCAAGACCAACCCCTGAGGGACACCACTTGTGACCAGCCTCCACCCTGACAGAGAACCATTAATCACAATCCTTTGGCTGCGTACAGCCAGCCAATTCGTAATCTATCAAACTGCCCATCCTTCAAATTCACAACTCTCCAATTTAAAGAGAAGGATGTGGTGAGGGACTGTGTCAAAGGCCATGCAGAAGTTCAGGTAGACAACATTCACTGCCCTTCCCTTGTCTACCGACGCTGTCACTCCATCATAGAAGTCCACCAGATTGATCAGGCATGATCTGCCCTCTGGTGAAGCCATGCTGACTGTCTCAAATCATCTCTTTACCTCGTATGTGCCTTAACATAACTTCTTGGAGGATCTGTTCCATGATCTTCCCAAACACAGAGGTGAGGCTCACCAATCTGTAGTTCCCCAGGTTTTCCTTTCTCCCTTCTTAAAAATGGGAGTAATGTTTCCTTTTTTCCAGTAACTGGGGACTTCACCGGGCAGCCATGATTTTTCAGATATGATGGAGAGCAGCTGGCAACCACATCAGCCATCTCTTTCAAAACCCTAGGATGGATATAATATGGCCCCATGCACATAATATGTCAGACTTGTTTCCATGGAAACTACAACAGATACAAAGAGCAACAATAACACTGTTTGAAACAGCAAATTTTCAGCTATAAAACACTATTTTTTCAATGTAGTCATCACAATTACCTATACTCTTTTTGCTGATGATGAACAAAACCTTTAATGATGCACTAATAAAAATCTATAGCTGTCTGTAATGTGGCTTATCCTTCACAATGTTGTCATCACAGCTGAATTGCGTCACTCGCCATCTCAAGGTGCTCACATCCACAGTTTAGTCTCCATGTTCAGCAAGCACTGATGAATATAAGAGAATTCAGTTTTTCTTAATGCTGCATGGCAACAAAGTGTAACAGAATACTGGTGAGACGGTTCAACCTCTGATTTGTAGGCCAACATAATAAAAGAGGAAACATTACTTTTAGAGTAGTCCTTGTACTAACTTGAAGCCAGGAACTATGTATGGGAACTGCTGAATCACGGCCTGAGCCTCTGATTGATCACCTGAGGCAAGCAATGAGTCAGCCATGGGAGCACAGGTGAAGGCAATTCACCTGTGCTGCTGAAAGGGGGGGGGGGAGCCTGGCTCCACCTCTCCTAGACTCATTTAATAACTGACTACCAGCAGGGAAGGATCTCTTTCTGGAGGTCCATTCTCTGGAGTTTTACAGTAAGCACAGGATAAGGGTAAGTACTTTATTTAGTCTTTTTTTGTTATTATATCCCGCTTATCCAAACTCTCTTGTTTATTTCACAATTATAACATCTGTATTATTATGCAAACTACATGTAGGAGGAAATGTACATGGCTTCAGTCATACCTTAAGATCACAACCCGTATTTCAATCTTCTGTTATGGTGTCCATTAGAATTTAAAGATACTTGTGTGACTACCTCAAATAAATTATCTGTGTTTCCACATATCAAATGTCACACCACATTTATGGTATGAGCTTTAAATTACTCATAAAAAAAGAATAACATAAGGAGTACTAAAATCAAAAGTACATTAAATTATAAGGGGAAGGAGGATGTCTTATCTTAAATGTGTCTTGCATTTGAATTAATAATATAAAATGCGTATATTTAGCAACTAAGAATGGTGAAATACTCTGTTGCGGTGTTTGAAGTAATTAGAAAGTAAGTTCTAGCTATGAGTGACAGAACTTAATTGGCTTGAGTAAACCAAAATCTGTTTAACTGGCAAATTAACAAAAAAACCTCAAAATTCTTATTCCTTACTTATGTCTAGCTAAACTTAGGTAAGTGTAGGTAAAAAATTCATCTGTGACATCAATTACACATGACTGAATAGACCTTAGGTGAACTTCTGGCCTCATTCATATTTCATATGTAGATGAGGTTGCTGCCAAGTATTATTTGCACATATATCCCCTGTGGTTTTTTATATCAAGACTTCACAGAAATTGGTAAATTGATTTAAGACTTAACATGCAGGCATTTACTTAAATTTTATTGCTTACAAATCTAAAGCAATCCTGTGCTGTAATACATAGTGCAAAATATAATATTTTGTTAAATTTCATTTACTTTCATGGCATCTAGTTGAAGGAGAAATAACGGGGAATTCCTAGTTTATAAAAAAGAATTACCTTAGCCACTATTTTTAGATAAATAATATTCAGATACATTATATTTTATGGTCTTTTAAGATTCCTTGTTTCTTTTAATTTATTTAAAGAATGGAGATTCAAGAGAAAAAAAAAAAGTTAGGTATATGAAATAAGGCTGGAGAGCTTTTTTTGAGTAGGTAGCTACACAATTGAGTTAAAATTCCAGAATTGTGTTTTCAGTTAAGATATTTATTAAGGTAATCTAAGCAAAACATTTAGAATATACTTTGTTTGGAAAATCTATTTGACTTTTTTTTTTTTCTGACACTATCTTTATATCTGAGACTGTACTAAAAACACAATGCATGAGTATCTTCTGTTAACCATTGAGAACTACTTGCTCAGATAGTTGTGGTTATGGTTTGTTGCTGCTGTTACTCCTCTTAATTTATTTACTGGGCCTCTGCTTTCCATATCTGAGACTGTACTAAAAACACAATGCATGAGTATCTTCTGTTAACTATTGAGAACTACTTGCTCAGATAGTTGTGGTTATGGTTTGTTGCTGCTGTTACTCCTCTTAATTTATTTACTGGGCCTCTGCTTTCCAGTGTTTTCAGAAATAGCATAATACAGAATTATAGAATGGATAGTTGGAGGAAACCGTAAAGATCGCCAAGTTTTGCAAACACCCTCTCCCACCTCTGCAGTGGAAAGGGTTGCCAGTCTCTAGATCAGGCTGGCCTTGAACACCTCTAGAGATGGAGCATCCACAGCCTCTCTGGGCAGCCTGTTCGGTGTATCACCAATCTCTGAAAAAGAAATTTCTTCCTAACAGGTAACCCCAATCTATCCTTTTATAGTTCAAAGCCATTTCCCCTTGTCCTATCACTATCAGACTCTCTATATATTTCATATTTTCTAAAGCAGGAAGAAAAACAGTTCTCTAGGTAACAAACTGGATGAAGGAACGTGAAATACAAACACTGACTGGCTGCAATTTTTTTTTTTGCCCACCAAATAGGTACTATATGTATTGGCATGATTGTAAGAGATATATCAAGGGCTTTCATTCTTTATCAGAAATAAATGTCATTTTTCAGTCAATGCATATCTTATTTCTTCCACCATTAATTCTACAATGTGGTCTCAATTATATCAGTTAAAATGGGAAACAGCCCTTCCTGACCCAAATATTTCTGAATTAATAAATGCTATTTATCAAACTATTATACAGATTAATGCACCACAACTCGCAGGATGATTAAAACGACCCTTTGCTATGAGAATCAGCAACACAGATCCATAGAATTTAATTGTCAAAAAGTTCAGTGTCATCCGGCATCTATCCTTCAATCTGTTAATGGTATGGAATATCTTTGGATGTTAGAAGTGAATGGTGATATTAAATCAGTTTCCCATTATTGTATGTATATTGCCAGCAGAGTTTCACTCTTAAACTGTATTTGATGTCACTGAGGACTATAATCATGAACTGATGGCATTTACAGTCCAACTCTTTTTAAGGGAAGATGTTAATGGATCAAAGTAAGCATTGCATTTGAATCACACTGGATTTTCACATAAATGAAACCTGCCAAGACATAACACATGCTTCATTAAAAGAGTCAGCAACAAAAATGCGTTCCTTCAAACAACTTAATTTTCTTCATCTTCTGATTAAGAATTCTGTTATTGCTGTAGATTTTTCTTCTTAGACTCTTCTAATCAGGAAACGGACATACTTATCATTATCAGTGAAAGATGTGTGTTATAACTTGAAAGGTATCTACGGTAGCGTTGGCTTCTGAAAATATTTTTCTTTGTATTTTGGTGTAAACATTGAAAGTAATATGTATCTGTTCAATGGGAAGAGCGTCACTGCTTGCAGATGGTCTTGACATCAGTGTGTGTACTGAATCAGAAACATCTAGATTTGAAAAGACTTCTAAGATTATAAAATCCAGCCATTAACCCCATTTACCAAATCCCATTACTACATCATATCAGCCAACATAACATACGTGTAGCTCTTAATTGCCTCTAGGGATAGGTAAGACAGTGGACCAGGCTAGCCAGAAAAGTGGTAGATGACTCATGCCTGGAAGGGCTCAAGATGAAGTTGGATGGGGCTTTGTGTAGCTTAGACTCGTAAAAGGTATCCCTGCCATGGCATGGGGATTAGAGTGGATGAAATTTAAAGTCCCTTCCAAACCATTTCTTGTTTTAGTCTTTCTTTGAAATGATCATCTCCAGTGCAAGTGTGTTCTCCAGTGAAGCAGAAGATTGCAGTGGGTGAGGAGGATCCTGCAATCAAGGAGTGCCAGGATAAGAACTACCATGAACAACTAGCCCTCCTGCGTGTAGCTAAGAAGATATGGGTAAGCCATCACCATTGACATAACACCTCCACACCTACAAAGACAAGCCTTAGGTAGTCCAATCAACCAGGACCTCAGTGAATACAGTGGGAAAACAGGGTGTAGCACAACAGCTCACACAGGGAGGGAGCAAAGTAGACAGTTTTCTTCTCATCTGGAGAAAGTAAGCAGGAGACTTCTACTGAAACAAATATGGTGGCCAGCAGTTGGAAAAACCAAGATGAGGTAGAAACTAAGACTTAGGAGTCACAGTCTTCCTGAGCATCTGTTGAAAGGAACTCCAGGATCCGGAAGTCCCACTTCACACTCTCACTCCAGTGAACCTTTAAAGCAAGTGATCAAGTTGCAAAAAGAAACTACCATCCTGAGAAATGTCCAGCATTAAGAGTGAGAGATTAATGCTTAATGTTGTGCACTGAGTGGCACAGGCAGATTAATAGTTCTGTATTAGCTTCCTGCAAAGGGAGGAAGCTAAAACTGGCTTCTAAACTTGAGATGATAGGCCAAAATAACATGCAAGACAAGGGGGACATTAGAACCTCAGTGCCACCAAAAAGAAGTGTCTTGGTAACTGGGAACTCTCTGCTGATGGGTAGTGAGTTCCCAGTTTGCCATCCAGATAATCTCCCCAGAGGTTTACTGTCTGCCTGGGGCCTGTTTTTCAGACATCAAGAGAAGTCACCTGGGTAAAGCCAGCTGACTACTATTCTTGTCTACTCATTCAAGTGGGACCACAGGAGGCTTTCAGAAGAAAACAATAACACATTAAAAGATATTTTACTTAGAATTACATTGAAGAGATTAGAAGCACAACTAGCATTGTTTTCAGTCCTCCTGATTGGAGACTGAGACTGAGAGAGAAGGAAGAGGAACAGTTGAATACCTGTCTGCATGGATGATGCCATGCTTAGGGTTTTGGGTTCTGTGATCTTAGACATGCCTTTGAGATGTCAAACATGCTGATGTCATGTGGGATGCAACTGACTAGGTGGGGCAATGACGTTCTGGGAAGGAAGTTGTCTGGACAGATCAGAAGAGATTTAAATAATATTTGGTGGGGGAAGCAGATAGGCTTCTAAGTGATAGACGAAGGACCTACAGAATGCTGTAATTTTAGAAAGAAGCAGGAAAAAAAACTGAGTTGTACTAGAGAAACTAGTTGTGAAGAGCTGTCTCTGAGTAACAGCCATGATCACATTGAGAGATTACAAGTTAAAATTGGGGACTGGGCCAATAAGGGACAACTCGTAGTCAGTCTCCTACAGGTTATCTGATCAAGGAAAGCCTGCTGATGAGAGCTTCTTGATTCAGCTAAAAGAAGCATCATGATCACAGCCTCTTATCCTGATGGGAGATTTCAGTCACCAAGATGTCTGTCTAGCATGTCTGGAAAAACCTAGTTGTTCGCTGAAGTTTCCGGTGGGGGAAAAAAAAGGGAAACATCATTCCCATTTTTTTGAGAAAGGTAGAAGAGAGGTTGGCAAGCTTCACCTGCATGACTGGAAAGATCATGGAGCAGATCATCCCATAAGCCATATTAAGGCACATACATGATAAGGAAGTGATTTAAGACAGTCAGTACAGCTTAGCCTAGGGTAGATGGTGCTTGACCATTCTGGTGGCCATTTATGATGGAGTGACAGAATCAGTGGACAAAGGAAGGGCAACTGATGCTGTCTACCTAGATTTCTACAAGGCTTTTGATGTGGTCCGCATCACATCCTTATCTATAAATTGGAGATACATGGATTTTACATGGATTTTTTTTTTTTTATTTTCATTGGATAAATAATTGATTTACCACAACTCTCTGGCTGTAACCGTGTAATGGCTCTATGCTCAGATCAAGGCTGATAATGAGTGGTGTCCCCCAGGGCTCCATCCCGAGACCAGTGCTTTTTAACATCTTTATCAGTGACTTTGATAGTGGGATTAAGTGCACCCTTAGAAAGTTTGCAGATGATACTGAGCTGAGTGGTGTAATTGATACAGAAGGAAGGGATGCCATCCAGAGGGACTTGGATAAGCTTATAAATTGGCCCACATGAGCCTAATGAGATTCAACAAGGATAAATGCAAGGTTATGTACCTGGGTCAAGGCAATCCCAGATATATGTACAGACTGGGGTAAGAACTCATTAAGAGAAGTCCTGTGGAAAAGGATTTGGGGGTTCTGATGGTCAAAGAGCTGGACGCGAGCCAGCAGTGAGCACTCAGGATCTGGAAGGTCAGCTGCATCCTGGGATGCAGCAAAAAAGGGGTGAGCAGCAGGCAGAGGATGTTGATTGCCCTTCTTTACTCTGCTCATGCAGTCCCATCTGGGGCACAAGAAAGACATGGATTTATTGGAGCAGGTCTGGGGAAGGACCAGAAAGATGATCAGAGTGCTAAAACACCTATGGGAAATAAAAGCAGAGGCAGCTGGTCTTGTGTTGAATCTGAAAGAGAGAAGAGAAGGCTCTAGGTAGACATTATGTCCTTGAGCTCTTGAGGGAAACTAGTAGTCAGAAGGCAGATAATTTTTTTACATGGGAACACAGAAATAGAACAAGAAGGAATGTGTTAAAACCAAAATAGGGGAGATTTAAATTAGATGTTTGTAGGAAGTCTTTCACTCAGATGGTGATAGAATCATAAGGTTGGAAACAACTGGCAAGATCATCTAGTCCGACTGCCCTCTCGTCACCATTGCTACAGAAGCTACTAAACCATATCTTGTAGCTCCTCATCCAGGTACCACTTGAACGTTGCTAGGGACAGCAACTTCACCATTTCCCTGGGCAGGCCATTCCAGTGCCTGACCACTCTCTGAGAGAAAAAGTTCTCCCTTATGTCTAACCTAAACTTGCCCTGGTACAACTTGTGGCCATTTCCCCTGGTTCTGTTTGTTGCATGGGAGAAGCAGCCAAAACCCCTCCTCATCACAACGTCCCTTCAGGTAGTAGTAGAGTGCAGTAAGTTCTCCTCTGAGCCACCTCTTCTCCAGGCTAAACAACCCCAGTTCCCTCAGCTGCTCCTCATAAGACTTGTGCTCCAGACCTCCCCCCCTCACCAGTTTCATTGCCCTTGTCTGGACATGTTACAGGGCCTCAATGCCTTTTTTGTAGTGAGGGGCCCAAAACAGAACACAGTACTCAAGGTGCGGCCTCGCTAGTGCTGAGTACAAGGGGTTGATAACCTCCCTGATCCTACTGGCCACGCTATTTCTAATGCAGGCCAGGATGTCATTGGCCATCTTGGCCACCTGGGCATACTGTCAGCTCATGTTCAGCTGAGGATCAACCAACACTCCCACCTCCCTTTCCTCTTCACAGTCATCCAACCACTCTTCCCAAGCCTATAGTGCTGCATGGGGTTATTGCAGCCAAAGTGCAGGACCCAGCACTTGGCCTTGTTGAACTTCATCCCAGAATTCAACTTATCTAGATCCCTGTGAAGGGCCTCCCTACCCTCAGGCAAATAGACACTACCTCCCAACTTGGTGTCATCTGCAAACTTACTAGGGTACACTCCATCTCTTCACCTAGGTCTTCACCTAGGTCATCAATAAAGATATTAAACAAGATGGGTGCCAGTACCAACCCCTGCGGGACACCACTTATAGCAGGTCACCAGCTAGACTTAACTCCATTAACCATTACTTGTTGGACATGGCCCTCTAGCCAGTTACTTACCCAAAGAAGGGTATACCTGTCCAGGCCATGGGCAGCCAGTTTCCCAAGAAGAATACTGTTAGAGACTATGTCAAAGGCTTTGCCAAAGTTTAGGTAGACTACATCAACAGCCTTTCTCTCATCTACCAGGCTGGTCACTCAGCCATAGAAGGAGATGAGGTTGGTCAAGCACGACCTGCATTTCATGAACCTGTGCTGGCTGGGTCCGATTCCTTGGTCCCCACACACATGCCATGTGGTCTCACCCAAGATGATTTGCTGAATAACTTTCTCTGGTACCAAGGTCAGGCTGATAGGCCTGTAGTTCCCTGTATCCTCCTTACACCCATTCTTGTAGATGGGAATCATATCGGCAAGCCTCCAATCCTCTTGGACCTCTCCAGATAACCAGGAGCACTGGTATATGGTTGAGAGCGGTTTGGCAATCATTTCCGTCAGCTCCCTCAGCATCCTAGAATGAAGCCTGTCCAGTTCCATGGACTTGTGACAGTCCAGATGGAGGAGGGTCTCTCTCCACCAGAATCACTGCATAGCATCCCTGATTTCCATATCAGGGCATAAAGTGCCCTGGACTTATCAGAGGATAACTGATCTGCCTATTAAAGGCAGATATAAAGAAGGCGTTGAGGACCTTAGCCTTTTCCTTATCCTCAGTGATCACATTCCCCGCTGTATCAAGAATGGAAATTCTCCCTGGTTCTTTTCTTACTGTTATCTTACTGATATTTTTATAAAATGATTTATTCTCTTTTACAGCAGTGGCCAATCTGAGTTCAAGTTGGGCTTTTGCCCTCCTAACTTCCTCCCTGCATGCATTCACAACTTCCTTGTAATCTCCTAAGTAGCCTGTCCCTTCTTCCAGAGGACATAGACTCTCTTTTTCTTCTGGAGTCTCAACAATAGTTCTCAGATTATCCATACCGATCTTCTTCCCCTATGGCTTGTCTTATGACATTCAGGGACAGCCTGTTCTTGTGCCTTTAGGATTTCCATCTTGAGGAGTGTCCAGGCTTCCTGAACCCCTTTACTTAAGGAGCAACTCCCAAGGGACCCATGGTACAAGCGTCCTGAACAGGTTGAAGTCTGCTGTCTTGAAGTTCAAGATAGCAGTTTTGCTGATCTCCTTTCTGATATCTCCCAGAATAGAGAATTCTACAATTTCATGGTTGCTCTGCCCAAGACAGTCCCCAGCCTTCACATCTCCCAGCAGTCATTCTCTGTTAATGAAGAGCAGTTCTAGCAGGGCACCACCCCTGGTAGGCTCTTCTGCCAGTTGCATAAGGAAGCTATCTTCCACACACTCTAGAAACCTCTTGGACTGCTTCCTCTGTGCTGTATTATACTGCCAACATGTATCAGGGAAATTGAAGTCTCCCACGAGAACAGGTGCTGGCAATCATACGACTTCCACAAGCTGCTCATAGAATGCCTCATCCATCTCTTCATTTTAATTATAAAAGATCCCCACCCCTACAGGCCTTCCCCCTGATCGTTACCCACAGACACTCAGATTTATCATTCCCAACCCCAAGCTCTTCAACATAAGAACAGTCTTTAATAAAAAGGACTACACCACCACCCTTCCTTCCTCATCTATCCCTTCTGAAGAGCTTGTAGCCATCCATCAAAGCACTCCAGTCATGGGAGTGGTCCCACCATATTTCAGTAATAGCAACTACGTCATAGTTAGCCTGCCACACAATAGCTTCTAGCTCCTCCCGCTTGCTGCCCATGCTGTGTGTATTAGCGTAGACTCACTTCAGCCGAGTCCTCTGCCTAACCCCCTAACAGCTCAAGCATGTTCCCCTGGGCTCATCTCTTGTGAGTCTTCTTTTGTCCCCTTCCCCTGTCATAGCCAGTTTAAAACTCTTTCGATATGCCCTGCTAGCTTATGCACTAGGATTTGTTGCCCCCTTTGAAGTATGTGGGTTCCATGATGAACAGGACAGGGGCCGAGTAAACTGCCCCATGATCAAAAAACTCAAAGTTTCTGGCTCAACACCAGCCTCTGAGCCAATTATTCATTGCTTACGCTTTCAAAGTCCACTCCGTGTCCCTCAGTGCCCCTGAAGGCATAGAGCAAAAAATCAACTGAGTTCCCGCTCCTTGAACTAAACGCTCCAAACCCCTGAAATCTTTTTTCATATCTCATAGCTTCTCTGATCAGTTTCATCACTTCCAACCTGAACTATGAGTAAAGGAAAATAATCAGTGGACCTATCCAGCTTAGGGAATTTCTTGCATATGTCACTAACCCAGGCTCCACGAAGGCAGCACAATTCATGATGCTCGGGTCCAGTCTGCATATGGGGCCCTCCATTCCTCTGAGAAGGGAGTCACCCACCACAACCACCCTTCCTGATAGAGGCAGTCTGAAGGCATGGGGGTGACCACCTTGCCTTAGGCTCCATCGTAGGCAGATCTTCCATTGCCTCCCCACTTACCTTCCTTTCAATTTCTAGTGTCTGAAACCTGATGAGGTGCTGAAATATGTTGCCCAGAGAAGTTGTTGATGCTATATCCCAGAAGACATTCAAAGCCAGATTGGATTGAGTCTTGACCAGGGGTTTTTAGAACTTGATGATCTTTTAGATCATTTGTAGGCCAAACCATCCTATGATCCCTGGGCAGACTGTTTCAATACAGAATCACTGTGAAGAAATTCCTAACATTCAATCTAAATTTCTATTTCTGCAGCTAGCAGTAATTTCTCAGATGTTATCAGTTGTTGCCTGATAAGAGACCCCCACTATTTTCACCATTAATGTATTTTCAGAAAAATGTAGGGAGCAATGACGTCCCCTTCTGTTTCCTATTCTGAGGACTAAACAAACCCAGATATCTCAGATACTTCTCATGACGCTTATCTTCCAGTTCTCTGCCATCCTTGTTGCTCTTCTCTGCACTTTCAAGCAATTTAATGGGCTTCTTGTAGTGAACACAGTATTAGAGGTGTGGTCTCACCAGTGCCAGAGGCCTATCACTCCACTAGAGCTGCTGACTGCTCAAACCAGGATGCCGTTTGCCTTTGTGTACACATAGGCATACTGCTGGCTCATATTCAATCAGCTACTGTTCAGAAAGCATCCCCATGTCCTTTTGTACCAGTAAAATTCCTTGCTGCTCTTCCCCAAGCCTATACTGCTGCATCAGTACATCCTCAAGCAGATTGGCAGTCTTGCCAAACTTGGTACCCTCTGTGAACTTCAGAGTGCACTTGATTCTCTCACACAGATCATTGATAAAAATGTAAATAAATAAATAAATAAATAAATGGCCTTGTAATGAGCTGTAGGGGAATGCCAGTGGTGAGTGGCCAGCAAATGAAATTTGAGACCCACCGCCCAGCCAATTCCTCAACTAGTCAATTGTACGTTTCTTCAAAGCATAAGTAACCAGTTTCTCCAGGAAAATACTGTGCAAGACTCTGACTGACATAAACAATACCAACACTCTCTCATCTATGAAGTGAGTTATCTTGTCACTGAAAGTGATGAGGCTAGTCAGGAAGACTTGACTTTCAGAAACCCATGCTGTCTGCTATTGTTTTGTATGTGTCGTGAGATGGAGCTCAAGATGAAGTGTTCCGTGACCTTCCTGGGTACTCAGGTCAGACTGACAGGACTGTAATTTCCTGGATCTTTCTTCCTGACCTTCTTGCAGATGGGCATCACATTCATCAATCTTCAGCCAACTAGGACTCCCCTGGTTAGTCAGGACTGCTGATAAATTATTGAAAGATGCCTGGTGAGTGCTTCTGACAGCTTCTTCAGTGCACTTGGATAAATTCCACCTGGTCCTACAGACTTGTGAATATTCAAAACAGAAAGGAGTTAACTTACACTTTCCCGCTGTATTTTAAGGACTTCATTTTTCTTCATGTTTCTTCCTCTCACCATCTTACAAATTAACGGTCTGGGTATCCTGTGAACAATTGTCCTTTCTAAGAAAGACTGAGGAAAATTTTTCCGAGGAAAACTTTTTGTTTTCCTCATTGTTCACACTGTGTTGCCCCTCACATCCAATAAAAGATGGAGTCTCCTTATTTCTCCTTTTGTTACTGATGTATTTATCAAAGCATCCTTTGCTACACTAGCTAAATTGTGTTCCACCTGGGCTCTGTATCTTCTAGTTTTCTTCCTACAAAATTTGACAGCAGTTTGCCTGCCTTCAGTTGCCTGCCCCGTCTTCCAAAGCTCCTAGCTCCCTTTTGATTCCTGAATTCCTGACTTTGTACATGATGAAGCTTCTCTGTAACTCAAAAGTCCTGAATCCACCAAAAGAAAAGTGTGATCAAACAAAAATATCATTAAGCTAGAAACCATATGTACAAGTTACCATGACACCTAAATGGGATCTAAAATATCAGCTAGATATAGCAATAGTAACATTACCTCTTTCATAACTGGCTTTCATTTGCAACTCTGAGAAGAGCTTTACAACCATAAATAATAGCTTCAATCCATAAGTTTGGAATAATACAATTTAGATCATACCATATTGCCATACCAGAAGACTGGACTGGATCCTGACACTAAACTTCCTGGTTTATTTATCCTATCAATAATAGAATAGATTTCTAGTATTACTCGGCTTGTCACAAGGGTGAAAAGATTTCCATTCTTCAAAGAAATGTCATTTGTGGTGTCAAATGATGACACAATATTATATTTTCCAGATTCATTTTTTTCTGAGCACACTCTGCCAGTAGTATGGAGAATAGTGTAAAATCTTCTCATCAGCAGCCTTACAATATGAGGAAGAAACAGGTAAAGGCAAAGGAAGAAGGTCAAATGTTAAACTGCAGTGCAAAATGCAATTTAACATTTGTTACATGCTTAGCAAACACTCCACTAATGAACCAGACCTTTATTAGAGTTCATATCACTGGTGATTAAGCTTTCTCTGACAACTCATTTCACCTCCTGCACTTTTACATTACACTTCACAATAGGAAAAAGAATAAAATATTAATGCCAACAAAGATCAGACACTTTGTGTGCTTTATTGAAACTTAACGTCTGTAATGTCTTCTAATTTGAGTAACTTGAACTTTGTTTCAGTCCCCAGAGGCTAATTCAAATATAAACACAAAATATTCTGGCAACCAAAACTTCTCAAACTACTAAATTAATCGCATACTACTAATAAGATCGTTTCCTTAAAAAAGGAGAGGAAGACAATGACAAAACACAGTACCTCATCTAGTTCCATTTCATCTGGACTTTCCCATGGTTTGATAAATTTTCCACGAGATCTCTTCAAAGGCACAATAACTATGTAATAGCCTCTGTAAAAGAAAGAGTGGGACAAAAGTGAGGCTGAAGGAAAAGGAAAATAAATTGATGGAGTATGTTTGGTCAGAGCAGCTCATAAAAACTGCCAGGCACACTGAGAAATATTCCAGCCTTCCAAACATATTTATAAATATTCACGTTGAAAACAAATTTTGGTATAAAATATTTAACAAAAAATACTACTAATTACCTGCCTTTTCATTTGAACATAGAAATATGTGTAGGAAAATTTAATTACAGTGTCCAAAAATGACTGCATATTTGACTGCAGGTTATTATTTTGTTTGAAATACAAGACCCATGGGGCACTTGTGCCCTACCACCACTAATGTGGAAAGAAACAAAAGCACAAACATAAAGGAATTCAAACCCCTAAAATGAAACATTATCCCATTTTTTCCACTTTCATGTAAAATTTGAATAGTATGGTAACATAATGTTACCATAACAAAATAAAACTACATATCATAAATTCACACATTCCACACACAATCTTCACTTTTGAGTATTAACTGCCATCAGCTTTTCTTACTTAAGTATTCTTTTCACAGTCATAGATGTATGTTCTCTTTACAGCTAGGATTCACATATCCTCCCGCATATTTTCCACTCCAAAGTTTTTCTGAAAATATTTTGCTTCCTCTGCACTCCTTCCTCCACTTCTGCCTATTTCTCCACCAAAAATTTCATATGCGACTAAAGAAATAGTAGAATCACAACAGCATGAAATCCAGGATGGTATAATATGCTATTCAAGACTTCAAGCACTCATTACCTCAGAGAAGGAAAGAAGTTGTTTCCAGTAATAAGATCATTAAGAACGTGTCTCTTGGTCTTGGAAAACAGTGTTTTCTATTCCTGCCTCCTTCCTCCTTTCATTTATTTATTTTTTAGTAAGTAAAGGAGGAGTCTAAAGAAAAAGACTTGTCTTACAATTAATCAAAACTTTGCCCTGTCTAAACCAACTTAGCTCGTTCATTTTAATGGTCTCTTCTTAACTAAAGCAATTTCCTTTAAAATAAATCTAACAACAATCTGTATTATTAGCTACTGTTCTAAATGCTTAAGTTCCTAACACTCAATAGCGTTAAGAAACTTGAGAAATTTATTTTTAGAAATGCAAAGCTCTAACAGATCTTATTAAACAAGTGCAGCCACAGATCTGTAACTTTTCTCTTGTTGAATTGTCATTATTTAAAGAAAATTTGTATCATACATTCTTTACAGTAGAAATGAAAAATAATCTTTAAGAATTATATTCTTATTAATTAGTAAGGCTGCTTGAGCTCAGATTTTAAAGCTGAGTATATCTACTAAACAAATCTTCAGATTTTCATTTTTTTCCTTCAATGTTACCTTAAATGTTACTTTAAATGTTTTTTTTAATAGTTTTATGAAACAAGAACACTAAAATATCTGTAGTAAGATGTATTCTCTGCTTCATAATAATCTAATTACAATACTACTACTATTACATCTAGACATATATTTTTTCCAAACATATATTAGGATTAGATGTATAACTACATTTCTGAAATTATCTGATTGAGAGATATGACAGGACCCTAAGCAGGAATCTGTCAAGATTTCTCATGGGGTAACAAGAGAAGTAAAAATGTTATAAATAAATATAAAATTTTAAAAGAAGTTTAATTGGGCTCTAAAATGCTTCCTCTTTAATGCAAAAAATTGCAAATGACATAAATAGCTCTTCCTTGTTGACATTTCCTCTCCCTCTCACCCCACAGGTTGTGACTTTTGTCTTCACATCTGATTTTGAGAAAATTTTTCCAGGATCTCTGCCTCCCGAGATGCCTTCTGTCACCCTCGCAGATTGCTTGTCGGCTCTAAAGTCAGAATACCAAAGGATTCAATTTCTTCAACAGTTTCTATTTAATTATTCCCTTTCCCCCAAAATTGGTTTTTATCAAACTGATGAGAAATAAACTATAAGAAGAATTTCTCAGAAATGACAAGAAGACAAACCAAACAGTAATTTAGGAGTAGACATACTGGACTCAGTGGCTGAAGTAATATTCTTCTAAACTTAATCAGACCTGAAGAAATATTAGTAGACAGCATTTTGGAGTACTTTGAACTAAAATATCTTGTACCGATTAATAAATGGGTGCTATTCTTAATCAGTGTCTGCAGGTCGCACTTGCAGTGTGCAGATGTTTTATAGTAACTCTGGGGGGTAGGAATGAAAACTGTGAAATGCTTAGGAATGTGGAAGTAGCAAACCTGTCCGTGCTGAGAATTTTTTGAAAAAAAACCAGAGTGCCTTTTCAAAATCAATGACCTATGGAATTTCTACGGGTTGCTAACCCAAGGCTGTAGCTCTAGAAACCAGATTAAAGGATTGAAAATTCTATTTCATAATTAAAAATTTAAGGCAAATAAGTAACCTAGATTTCTCTTAATTCATGCCAGTATCAGAAGTAGTCCAATTGGCCAGCTCTAATGTAAACGCAGAAAAAGAAACAATATCTTGGGGGAATTATACAACTCCCTGCCTATAAACATATATTTTCCTTGAAGTATTTCCAAAGTAGAATTTATTCATATTAACATCTTGAGCAACATTTCTTATCAACACTTAAACAAAACTAGATGGTAGCTGAACTGCAACAATTGGCTATGGATCCTTACAGTGCTTTATTCAAACTAGTTACCTCTTAAAAAATCAATTTCCAATATCAATTCATAGAAGTAATCTGACAAATGAATCTTCCTCAACTATGCTAGCTTTTCTTCTACACAGAAACATGAAATATCTTCAAACATCGAATGGAGGATTTTACTCTTCAGTAGTCTCATTTCATAATTTTAACCTGAATGTCAAAATTTCCTGTCTTCATTTTATTTAGTTTCAAGGAGGTTTAGGGTACAATAATGTTTGCTAGGAAGGCAAAAACTTACTGTTTTAACTTGCTTAAGCCTATCTTTAGAACAATGTTCTTCTTTGCTAAGGCATACAACATCAGTAACAAGTCCTTGCAAAAGCAGATTTACTCATTTATGTAGTATCTACAGCGTAAATACCTTTTCTTTTTCAGATTTGTAAGAATTCATATAAAACAACAAGTGAGAATTAGTCCTTATACATTATTCAGACACTAAAGATGTGCTAGATGAATTTGATAGCAGTCCACAGATTGGAGCAGTCCACCTTTTTTTTCCCCCGCCTCTTTTTTTTTTTTTTTTTTTTTTTAGCTAACAGGGTGTTCATACATTTCTATCAATCAAGAACATCCAGCATGTAAATGTTACTTTCACACTCTTTCAAAATTTCTTTGTGCATGCCTCCCCTCATAACTTTGATCATCCACTAAGACTTTCAATACATGCAGAATATTTTAAAGCTGAAAGCATGAGTATCTTAACAGCATGTGAAAAAATGAAACAGTTCATATGTATACACATATTGCTGCAAATTGCAAAAGACAGTGACGTTCTGTTATTTCTAGCTAACTATTGAAAACATCACATCTCTTACAAAAGATATTATTTGCTTTATTATGTTTTGATTGAGTGTGGTATTGTATGCACTTTTGTTTCTTTGTTTTAGTAAGTTGAAGGCAATGAGGGAAAGATAAGGCTTGCTAGAACCCATCAGAATTCCAAAGGCTGACATCTTCTATAAAATGCAAGACTTTGCGAACATGAAAGATTCAGAGAAAGATGCTTCAAATAAGAATTGCTTTGAATTAGCCAAAATACTTGAAAAAGAAAAAAAGAAAGAGAAAAAAAGAAAGAGAAGAAAGAGAAAGAGAAAGAGAAAGAGAAAGAGAAAGAGAAAGAGAAAGAGAAAGAGAAAGAGAAAGAGAAAGAGAAAGAGAAAGAGAAAGAAGAAAAAAAGAAAATAAAAGAAAAAAAGAAAAAAGAAAAACATTTTTCCTTTGATATTTCCGTTGTGAGATCCATCTGACCAAGCACATTGTGATCTCTGCTTAAGTTTCTACTCTGTATCATCATCAAACAGTAATATAATGAAAATTACTTCTGTTCTCTTCAGTAAGTTTTAAAGGCTCTTAAAACACTATTCTCAATCTCATTCATTGATCTATCTCAATTTCATATAATCTATCATCTCATCTATAATCCTTTAGGGCAAATAATTAACTATTTTTTAACTATTAATTAATTTTTTAACTATTTAAAATTATTTAATTTAATTTTTTAACTATTAATTAATATATTCTAGCAAACATTGGATGTCTAAACATGACAGAATTTTCCTTTCAATATTTAGGTACATCGGTATGCTATTCCCAAGACACATCAATTTTTTTTTGGTTTGCTTTTCTATATTAAGCTATATTACATATAAGAAAGACCATTGACTCATTCCACTGCTATCTCCTTCTATTGTCTGACCAGCAACACTGCAAGTTTTTCCTCTGTGAATGCTCTGCCTCATAAATCTTTTTTGACTCAGTCTTCCTTAGCTGCATTTGTTACTGACCAAACCTTACTCAATCTAATACTAATGGCTACATTTTTCAGGTTTTCATCCTTTTACTGTCTCAAAGTCATTTATTTCAGGATTTCACCTGCCTCAAAATTCTCAGTCAGTAATGAAAAGGGAGAGCAACATTCTGAAGAGCTGCCAGTTGGAATGCACTAAAGAGAAGGCAAGTGAAATCTCCAACTATTTTTAATGATTTTCTCATTTTCTTCCCCATGTCCTTTACATTACAGATGGGAACTTTACAGACCAGCAATAACAGCAACACCCACTGATTGTACAGTGCTTCGTATTTTCTTGCCAAATCTTCTTTGTCTTTTCTGATCCCTGTTCACACAGTTCTGTCAGCTCTTAAGTCCTATTTCTTCTAAGTCTCCCAGCACCTTTTCTCCCAAAATGCAACTAACCTCTACAAACTCTGTCAAATCATTCAGCCAAGTCTGCTTGTTTTTTTTGGTTTGTTTGTTTGTTTGTTTTTTGGTTTTTATTTTTTTTTAAACTTGGACTAGAGGAGAGGATCTGAATTTTTTGTCTTAAAAACAAACAAACAAACAAACTTCATAATGAAATCACTTGAAATAACCTAAGCGCAGTAACAGCCCTTCATAGTTCCACACAATTCTGGAATAAGATCTAGTATTTCGTGTGCGGGTGCACAAACCTACACAGATAGATTACCCATTCTGTACATGAGGATACATTTTTCTAAACACAGCTGGCTTCATTACTATTTGGAATTAACAGAGAAAAAGAAAAAATTGTCTAAGAAACAACTAGAAACTAGAATATATTTTTTATATTTTTTGCCACTTATATATCCAACCAGAATTTACTACATACTCAGCTAAGTGATAAACTAATATTCACTGTTAGTCCAAATACTTCTACTTCTAGTTCAGATAGCTGAACTTCATACTCTTAGGGGGATGAAAGCCCTGGTACACCATTACATGTCCAGTTTTTCTTAGCAGAATAGTAATAATTATCAATGCCATCAAGTCACTCACTTTATATTCTCGTTTGATGGTACTTCTGGAAGTTCCACAGTTATCATGCCATCTAAGTTTGTTTTTCCAATGAAGACTGGCTTGGTGCGAAGCACATCTGGTGCAGTCTTTGCTGTCACTCTGTGCTGAAGACCTCCAGCACTGTTCCCTCTGTTTGTCAGCACAAATGAATACGATGTCTCTGGCTTCAAGTTAGTGATCAGTTTTTGAGTAGCACGTCCATCAACCTCCATCACCATTTTGCCGTCATCATAAAGGATCTAAGTTAATGTATAAATCCAGTGAAATTTTTGTTACTAAGGGAAGGCAGCTGATATCTCAATTAATTCAGGAATTTGCCTCGCTATAAATTTAAAATGACACTCACAAGTGGCAGTTTAAGTTCTAGGATACTACTAAATTCACTACAGCAGTTAAATGTTCTTTGTATGCAGGAAAAAATGCACTATATTAATGTAGAGTAAGCACTGCTGTCCAATTTCACTTGCTCAGCTAGCAGTAGCTTTGCTCAAATCAACTATTTATATCAAGGCACACTTTTCTTAAAGTACCTTTCTTTACTTCAGTCATACTTCATACTCAGAAAGGTTTTAGCATCTATTAGTTTATAAACTACTGTTCTTTACTGGCCACTTCCTGAGATGACAAGTCATGAATAGTCACATAGAAGTGATGAAGGCCAAACTGAGATCTGGATCTAGTCTCTTTATCTTAATGCCATACTCAGTGGAGTAACAGAGTTCAAGAATAAGTTGTTATGAATTTGAGGAGATGAAAAGTCAAAAGGAATTCATGGTCATAAAAATTGTAAAAAGAAAACTATTCTCTTTTCACTGTTCAGTCTAAAATATAGATTGCAATGAACCACAAATTAGCAAGGTGCTCATACCATGCATAACAAGTACCACCAATCTGACTTGGAAACATTACCACAAGAAGTTCATAGAGCCAAAGGACTTAATTTAACAGCTTGGGTCAATGTTGCTGATTAGTTTGCATTCTTCAATATTATAATACAAAAAAAAAAAAAAAAACCAAAAAAAAAAACGAATACACATAATTCAGTAAAGTACTTAAGTAGTTGAATGTTAACTTCTAATTTCCCTATTTACTTTCTATCAAATAAAAAGCAACTTACTTTGAAAGGCAAAGCTGAGTTGTAGTTTTCTGGAATCTCCCAAGACAGTAAAACTGAAGTCTTCATTACTGCTTTAACATGAAAATTTTTTGCAAACACTGCTGGAAAAAAAGGAAATTTTGTATGTAAACAATATCTTGGAGTTTAGATTTTGTCATATTTCCACAGCTACCTCGACGTATTAGCTTTCCATTTGGGTCAAAAAAAAACAAAATTAATTCAGTTCTCCTACCTGTTCGCGTACATCTAAATATTACATTCTAAGTCATTCTCACTCTTATCTAATGACAATCCAACATGTACCTTCTCCTTACCTGTAAAAATTGTGAAGATGTTAGCCAGAACTTGTTTGGCAAAGGACAACTGAATTCTAAGGCATCCAAAACATATTAAGATTTACATACTTTACCTTTTGTGTTTGTTGAACCTATTTTTATGAATGGGCCGGTCAGTTTTATCTACAGCTTCAAAAACACTGATATCCAAAGACCGATACTCCTTTAAAGGTCAACGCCATAAGCAGACAAATCCTACCTTGATCCACGGGTAGTGTCCTGAACTGGACACTTGGACTATATGGACCAGGCCCTTTGCTTGTGTGGGCACGTACTTTTACATCATATGTGGTATCTGGTTTTAAGCCAGAAAGTGTCATAGTGGTATCAGCAGGAACAACAGGGAGTTCTACTGGCTGGTAAGCAACATTGATATCTCTGTACAAGATGGTGTATTTGGTGATAATGCCATTTCTCTCTGCCAAGAGTGGCATCTGCCAAGTTAATTGAACTGACGTAGAAGTAGAGCTTTCTGAGTGGAGATTTTGAGGAAATCCACTGGGTACTTCTTCAGGAACAGAAATCTCTTTAACCATCTCCTCCCCAAAGCCCACTTTATTTCTAGCTGACAGCCTGAAGACGTAAGAAGCTCCTTTGTGAATGTCTGTAGCTGTGAAGTGATCTTCCTTTTCTGAGAACTCCATGGTTGTAAATGTATCCACATCCTTGCGACCAAATTTCAGGCGGTACCCCTGCAGCGGGCCAAAGGTGTCCACAGGAGGGTGCCACTGAATTAGAGCTGTATTCATCTGTGTGTGGCTAATCACAAGACGAGGTTTGCCTGGAACTGTAGCAGAAGGTTATTTAAAGATGATAAATAGAAACAGAACTGCACATAAAGTTATTGAGGCTAGCTTTAACGGGAATATGGATAATTTTCTCTTTCCTCATTCTTCCTTTCACAAATAGCGACCTTTGAAAGAAATAATGTCTGCCTCCTGCACTACTGAGTCATATAGTGTGGTGAACTATGATAATAAAGTCATCTACTGTTCATTGTATCCTTCACTTATCATTCTAAATACTGTACTGTTCCTTTATAAATATAGAGAACATTAAGAGGCACAGGAGTTAGAAACATCAATCAAGAAGTAAAACTTCAAACAAACATCTTCTTATGAATGTCTCTGTCCTTGTTTAAAAAATACAACAGTATTGCAATAAGCAATAATTTAAATAATCCAAGGTACATATCTGTCATTCCTGTAGCAGCAGTAATAACAATAGAGAAATTAAAAGTCTGTTAATCTGTCTAACAGCGTTCTTGCCACTAAAAGGTAAAATGCTGTAGGAAAAAAGTCAAATTTTTGTGCACTTGAACTGGGTTTCTTCTGGAGAAGAGCGACTATACAGGAAACTCTTTTATGCTTGCACACCAGATAGGTTCAAATCTGTAACTGAGGCCTAAGAGGTCAAACTGTTGATTCATCTTTTAAAGAGGTTCAGACAATAAATGCAGTGGGCCCATTCAATTTAGAGGACTAAATTTGCTCTTTGCTGATGTGTGACACGGTATTCTACAGCTCATATGGTATCACTTTATTTCATTAACTGTTGTGTTCTGTTATATAATTATGAACAAACAAACAATTATTTATATTTGCTTTCATATGTATATATTAATGAAATATTTCTATTTTAAAAATATGCTTCTATTACAATTAAATATTTGATGATGGAGCAAATCCATTAGTATACAGATATTTCTTGTTCACTGAGTGCCCATATCTAACAGGTCAAGAAATACGAGTGGTTTTTAGTAGTACTGCCACGATAATAGTGTTCCATGATGACTAATGATTTTAAAGAACATTTGAATCTTTCTCATATGAATGCAATTGTTGCACCACGAGTTCTGATTCCCACATTAGACATTAAAACTTTTTTTTGAGAGTGTAATTATTTTTAAGAGTCCAATTTGCTTGAATGTCAGAGAAATAATGTCAGAACTTCTGACTTCCATTCCAAAATTTATTAGGAGCAAGGACAGAAGAATGGCATAGCATGGCTTGAGAAAAATATCTTTCCTCATTATATCTACAATTGATGCTGACATTGCTTCTACTTGATCTTGAATTCTAGCTATTTTTTTTACAAATTTTCCAAATACCCTTCCTTTTAAATGCCTAACCCACCTGCAGATACACTCCTAGAAATTTTTCACTTCCATTAAATAAAACTCTGTCCAGTTCTACCTTATTTTATTATGAGCCTTCATTGAACAAAGAAAAGGCTATGAAGGATGTTAATAGGCTATATTTGTCTCTACAGTAGAACTATTATTGAAACTACTGCAGCATACAAAAGAGAACAAGAACATAGAATAGAATCCACACATAGAATAACTCCTTCAGCTTTCTATAAGAAACACTACTGAAAGTTGAGATTTATTAATGTGATACATTGCCTTTATTTCCTCTCCCCACAGTGGTGGATCTTAAAGTTAATTTTTACTTTGATAGTATGTATAGATAAAGAAATTAATGCTTGCTCAGAAGATAAAAAGAACATTAAAACATACGCTGTGATTTAAGTATATATTAAGTATACAATGTACACATTTTTGAAAATTTTAATATGAAGCCTATATGATTCTGAGAAGTATATGACCTTTATCATAGAACTGATAGACAGAACTCTGAGAATGACATGAACTTGTTGAAATGAGACCAGAGAAGGGTTATGAAGATGATCAGATGGCTAGAGCAGGCTGAGAGTTAGGATTATTCAGCCTGGTGAAAAGAAGGCTGCTCTTGTAGC
This sequence comes from Lagopus muta, assembly GCF_023343835.1. NCBI lineage: Eukaryota > Metazoa > Chordata > Aves > Galliformes > Phasianidae > Lagopus > Lagopus muta. Next base: position 29,392,651 of record NC_064472.1, read on the forward strand.
AATCTTCCAGTAGTTAAAGGGTACCCACAAGAAAGCAGGAGAGGGGCACGGCCATGTAGTGATAGGACAATGTGTAGAGGGTAGATTTAGATTAGATATAAGAATTATATTCATCACTCTGGTGATGGGAAACACTGGAACACGTTGCCCAGACAATTTGTAGATTCCTCAGTACTGTAGACGTTTAAGGCCAGGTTGAATGGGAGTCTGAACAAACAAATCTGGAGGAAGGCGTCCCTGTTCAGGGCAGCAGAATGGAAACAGATCTTTATGGCTCCTTCCAACTCAAATTATTCTATGATTAAGAAGGAAAATATTTTGATCTCTTTTTTTTTATTCCTTGATAACATGCAGTTAGTATCTTCTTTAAGTAGAATCATTTGTGAATGTCTTGTGAGAAAAATGGAGGATTCTGTACAGTCTTACGTATAAAAATGTCATGAAATTGCCTTGTCTTGAAATTTCTTCAGATTACAATCCCTGAATTTGCAAAAAATTCGAAATGAAATTAATGTCCATGAAAAATATATTTTCAGACTTACTGAAGTAAACCTTCATAACTATGTAGCAAGTTGCCACCCAAATCACAGTTATATCCATCCATCCATATCACTGTTATTACATTAGCTTGTTGTGACAGAATAGTACTGCCATTAGAGGAATATTCAAGCTGCCTTTCATAAACTAAGATAATAGCTTGTTTCCATTAGCTGCTATGCTCTATGCCAACTGTCTCCATGAATATTTTCTCCTCTTACACACACACACACACACACACACACACACACACACACACACACGAGGTAGAAAAAGGAACTGTGATCTTTTTGAAACACTGATATTTTACAGATCACAGAATCACAGAATTGTAGCGGGTTGGAAGGGACCTCTAGAGATCATCAAGACCAACCCCCTGCCAAAGCAGGTTCCCTACACCAGGTCGCACAGGTAGGCATCCAGGCAAAACTTGAATATCTCCAGAGAAGGAGACTCCACAACCCCCCTGGGCAGCCTGTTCCAGTGCTCTGTCACCCTCACCATAAAGAAATTCTTGCACACATTCATGTGGAACTTCCTATGCTGCAGCTTAATGTCCGTTTGCCCTTGTCCTGTCTCCACGTACCACTGAAAAGAGACTGGCGTCACCACTATGGCCCCCACACCTCAGACATTTATAGACCTGGATTAGATCCCCTCTCAGTCGTTTTTTCTCAAGGCTAAATAGACCCAGTTCACTCAGCCTTTCTTCATAGGGGAGATGCTCCAGGCCCTTCACCATTTTTGTGGCTCTCCTCTGGACTCTTTCCATGTCTTTTGTCCCTGTCTTTTTTGTACTGGGGAGCCCAGAACTGGACACAGTACTCTGGATGAGGCCTTACCAGGGCAGAGTAGAGGGGGAGGATCACCTCCCTCTACCTGCTAGACACGCTCTCTTTAGAATTTATTTTCTTTTTCAAGACTGTTGTGCAGTATAGAGAGCAAATTTTACATAATGGGCAAGCAGTTGCATTACGAGACTCAAATTTAAAGTTTGAATTAATTGTCCAGAAAAAAACTGTGTGATATCACTGATAAGTAAGTCATATCTTCTTTGTTGTCATTATCTTGTAAATAATATCAAATTTTCACTAATAATTTTAGATTTCCTAGTATGTTCAGTAATATTTTTTCTTTCATTCAGTTTTTAATACCATGACAAGAAAATGAATAGAAGATAAAAACACACTTTGCAATGAAAATAGTAAGAGCTCTCTTAACTTTACTAATAACTGCAGTTACCATAATGTAGACATTTACATTTGGTGACTTTTTCCTGTCTAATAATGAAAATTTATATTACTGATCAGGATCAGATGAATTGTTAGTTTTTATCTGAATAACTGCTTTTAAGTCTTGAAGCTTGTCCGGTAAACATTTAAACACATATTCACCTTTCATATATACTATATATTTCTACATCTGCACATGATTAATACTTTTAAAACTGGACTAGAAAGTTAGACCCGTCACATTTTTATTTTAATATGTAAATATATAATTTTTAGGGAAAAAAAAAGAAGTAAAAATAAAATGGAATCTCAAAAAGGAGATTTTACTTCAAGTCCACAAGCCCTGATATTAATGCATTATTCCTTCTGTGTGATGAATTATCACAGAAAGCAAGTGAGCTAGAAATTTTTTGACTGCATGTAATATTTCTCTTTTCAATTATCTATGTTTGAATTTTCAGTACAATGTGGGATCTATAAACTAGAAGATAGGAAGGAGAGAAATGGTAACTAGCTTTTACTTCAGAAACAAGAAACAGGGATTACTTATCCACAGGGTGAAACAAATGGCAGTGTAACATGACTGACATTTAAAGGTATGTCTGATTCTTGGTTTCCAGTCACTTAGTGTTCCATGGAATTTCAGGATTTGTTTTATTTTCTAAAGAAACATCAGAGATCTTACAAGAATGAACTATGAATTATCAATGAGAGGAAAATACATACGAGTTTCAAGTTCTACAAGCGGTTTTGCAAAGCCTATACTTATGTCTATAAAGTCATGGTCAAGGTAACCGTGTTTATGTAAATTTGATACTGAATTTTAAAATTTTGGATTAAGTGCTACTTTTACTCAATCAAGTAAATAGGGAAGTATGCATCATTATTTTCAGACCACAAGAATTCAGGAAGGAGGAGGTTTGAGTGGAAGCTTGGCACATATCAAGAGTAATGACTGGATGGTCCAATCTGAGATGCAACTAGACTTCAAGATAGAGATTTTTTCAAGACAGATGATAAAACTGGACATAGATGTTGCTTGGATTAGTACAACATACATTTTTTAAAATGAATTTAAAGCACAAGTCACACAGTATAAAATGCAAATACACACTTCACATATTAGTATGGGCAATACTTCACTACTTAGATGCAATACAAAGAGCTCCATGTGGTTGTAATGGAATAACTCTACTAGAAAATCCACCAGATTGACACCCACAAGCTGTGAACAAAAACAGGTGACCACCACGTTAATGCTGTAGTAGCATCATTAGTCTAATCTGCTCCACAGCAAAATATTTCAATTAAAAAAAAAAAATAGTTCTTTACAAAAGAAATTCTGTTCATTCCACCACTGGCAAATGAACAAGCTGAACCTAGCATACGGTCGAATACTTGCCACCTGTGATCAAATGCACTGTCCACAGTTGCATGATGTATTTTACCACTGTTTATTTCTCAGATTGACTCTGTCTTCAGGGGTTTTCATTTATTTTCTAACTCTCTGTCTTATTAATCACATTCTTCTGAGGAAGGGAGCTACCGGCACTCAGGTTCTTTCCATGTCTTACTGATAGGCATGGCATTACTTTCCTTACACAGATCAGGAAAGTCCTCCAAAGATTTTTCAAATACCCTTCTCAGCTCTGCATCTCTCATTTTTTTCTCTCCAGGAAGCCACCAATCAGAACAGAACAACTGCTAGAAAGCACAAATGCCACTTTTTGTCTGCTTCCTGAACTGAGAGAAAGGGGTAGGAGGACACCAGTTATGTTTTCATATAAATAAATCAGAGGTCAACTACTGAAAGAGGAAAACCTATATCTTATGAACACTTTCTACACTACAGGAAACATTCAAACCACAGTATAAAAAAAAAAAATAAATAAGGCAAGCATAAGGATTTGCTCAGAGATTTATTAGTATATTACCTGCACCAGTAGTAGATACAAGTTTTGGCTTGCTGCGTGCTCCATCACCTTTTGTTGTGTAGGCTGTCACAGTAAAGGAGTATGTAGTGTCAGGCTGAAGTCCAGAAATTATCATTTCCTAAAAAGAAATTAAACAAGAAAAAAATATTAAAAATTGATTGATTTCTAGGAGTGTACTGAATCTTTAAGACAATTTCTATATGATGCACACAGCACATGCTTTGGTGCTACTGGAAGAACAAGCAAGCATTTGAGAATGTCAACAGACTGTTATATGTAAAATAGTGCAATAATTCCCTTCCTTAAAAAATTAAAGCATGCTTTTAAATAGAATGCTCCAGGTAGTTTAAGACGCAAGGTTAGTGTCTAAATGGTGTGAACAGTGAATAAGCCCTTATGAAATACATTGCCAGAGGAACCTTACTGATATTGTGAAGTGTGTGCATATGTAGAAACAAAACACATTTTAACTCAGACATTTAAAGGACAGCACTGACATAGTTATAAAGTGCCTACAGAATAAGTACATTGCAGTTGTATCCATATTTCTAATGTCATTGTGGTTCAGCTGTGTAAGAAAACCTCTTTAGTCTCATAGCACTTTATTTTCAGTCTATATTCCTGGTTGGAATGTACATCTAAAGATCTCAAAGGGCTTGAGAAATAGTTCAGTCTTAAAGTCTAGAAGAGCAAACTAAAACACCATAATAGGATCACTGACTAAATATGACAAATAAGAAAAAGCAGCTATAAAACAAACAACTTTTTGGCTAGTACATGCATGCACACACACATACGATGGTGACTTCAAGGCCAGCCATCTGAGATGAATGTTACAAGGGCATGCAAAGGAAGTTGAGACTCAATACTCACAACGTAAATAATTTCATATATAAATATAAAAGGACAGTATTTACAAGTAACTAAAAGGTCATAAATTCTTGACTCATCTGCTTCCAGTCTGTGACCATTAGATTACTCCTGTGCATTTTCACATGCTGAATGTATTTATGTTAAATTTCACTGCTATCAGAGAGATGGTATACGTATTTATCAAACATAAGACTTAATATAAAGAATTATGGATCAAACTAACCACAGGACATGGATTTTTCCAGATACTGGCTATGAGCTCAGTACAGAGGTGGAAAGAACTTGGCATTTTATTTGCCATCCTTTATTAACAATGCAGGAATAACAAGCTAATGTGCAGTAGGAACAAGAAAAAAAAAATTAAAAAAAAAAAAAAAATCACACCAACAGAAATCAAATAACAGACCAAAAGAGCAACAATAACAACAAACACACCAATCCACCACCAAAACCCTGCTCCTTAGAATCTATCTCAGAATGGAAGTGAGCCTAAAATCCAAAATCATTAATACACATTTTTCTTCTGCCAGAGGGACTCTCAAACTGATATTAGCAGAATAAAATTGCAAAATAAAATAATAATAGTAATTAAAAAAAAAAATCACCTTTTTTAAACAGTGATGAAGCTATCATCCTCATTTAAAACAAGCTGTACTTCATGGTGTAACAGAGATACGACTGCATGTAGTGCTGTCATTTAGAAGTCTGACTTGGATAGAGCAAACATGCAGAATATAGGTATAAACAATGCAGGGCTTTTGACATTAATGCTAGCATGTCTAATACAGTTACTGAATTATCCAAAAAGAAGTACAACTAACTTCAACCTTTAGCTACAAAAATAAAAGTTACACTTCAAAATAATAGAGAAACTTTCAATTATTTGCAATTCCAAACCAATCTGGCTTTATTATTCTAACAGCATTTTTTAAGAAGGAAATTGTGAAGCAAGGTTAGTAACAGCCTAAAAATAAGAAAACACAAACCATTTATGTGAATTTCAAGATCATGCTAATTCTCTGAACAAACAACAAAAAATCCCCACTCCTCTTGCTGAGGGGAAAAAAGAAGTGCCATACAGGAAAAAATCTGAATGTTGGTGCATGCATCTTTACACATGACAAAAGAAAAAAAATAATAATTTGAAAAATCAAAGGAGGCTACAAGCAAAACAAGAAAAATATGAGATGAACAAAAAAAAAAAAAAAAAAAAAACAACAACAAAAAAAAAAAACACTCATTTATTCTGGCCAGTCAAAAACTACTCACATGTTCAGTAGTATCATCATATTCCCACTGATTGAGAGTAAAGAACATTGGAAAGAAAAACAAAAGAAGTGAAAAGAATATGTAGCCTGGTTGAGTTAATCTTTTCTTCTTAATAGTACAATAATTAAGTAAGATGTCTGGAAAAATCGTGTAGAATTTAAGTTAATTGTGTAGACTCATGTAGAATGTGGTTAATGAAATCAGGCCAGGCATTTTTAATTCCACATCTGCTCCCCTCAAAAAAACATCTATCTCTCTTTCCTTAAAAGACAGAAAAATTAATGAATCTTCTTATATCACATGTTAATATTTTATGATGGATTGTATTAGCAAAAGCCACAGAGACAAGATTAAATTCTATGTGGTTTATTTAATCACGTTACCAGACTATATGCTTTATTTTCTCCAAATTAATTCAATGCCTTATTAATAGCATAATGCCATGATTTTTTAGACTTGAAACCTAACCAGACCAAGGTCGTATACAGTCAAGGTCTTTGTACTCTGTACAAGCCCTGATCATGTATCATAAAAATAAATGAAGGGAGGAGTACTGAAAGGAGAAAGGAGGTGACTAACTTGAATGTCAATTCAAAGCCGAATTTGAATAAAAGGAACAAAGGCTATATAATATTTGAACTCCAATATCACACCTAGACTTCCCTTCTAATATTCCAGCATTTAAAATTATTTTATACCATGTAGAAGCTAAAATTGCAAACCGGAGCAAGAAAGGAGAGAACTAAAGTGCAGAATGATTTTTTATTCTGTCTCGTCTCTCTTTTCTCTTTCTACTTTCAAAATCGTTTCCATCTTTCTCCTCACTGAATTTAATCTGCAAGAACATTAAATTTTGAGAAATAGATTTACATTTTATTTAAGTACATTAAGTAGAGATTGATAGACAGGGAGGCAAATGATTAATAATGGCTTTTGGGAATTGAGATAACACTTAAAGAATTGTCTTGGCAGCAAAATGGTGTACACACAAGACCTGATCTCAAAGTGGTGCTACAAAGCTAAAAATTAGAACTAAGCCTATAAGAAAAAAAGAGAAAACAACAACAAAAGAAGCCAAAATAAATTTATATATTCAAATGAAAGACTAGAATTTTTCTCTTTATGTTAAATTTCTTAATTTCTTAGGATCTGCAGTCCTTAAATTGGCCTAGTTGCAAGAGGTATAATAGTTTCCAGACTGACTTGTAACTCCAGTGCTAGAAGCCTTGGGAACTTTCAGTTTGAGTAATAGCATATTCCAATCAGTGAAACTCTATTGCTGACAATATTAAAGCTTAATGTTATCAGACTTCCATCATGTCTTATAATTTATAAAACAGATATGCAAGTTCACATATCAAACCTATTAATATGAATACTGACAAACATAAATACCTCACTGCTTTTTAAGGTCACAAAAATAAATTCATTTCTTCTGAACTGTGTGATAAGGTATACACAATTATGATAGAAATACAATAGTAGTGGTTTAAGAAAGGTAGAGATTTGGCTCTAGGCTCTCCATATAAATAAATAAATACTGGGTGGTTTAATCAGTGCAAATTTTGTTCCATTGGCTGTGACCTGCCCAAATACTTCTGTGTCTGTACAGCTCTAAGCATAGCTATAAGAAGTCCCAAGGCTTATGGGAACCAGCAGAATGACATAGCTTCGGGTATGTGCCTGTACAAAAGGGTGACTATGTTTAGTCTAAGAATCTTTAAATGTAAATATTTTGGAAAGAGAAGAGATGAAAAAAATGTAGCTAGTAGAATAAAATATGGAAAGATCTAAATAGTTGTTCAGAAAACTGAAAGTATTCATTACAACACTTAAAATATGGGATGCTCTAGTTACCTGTGCATCAGCCAGCATGATGTCCTTCAGCATGGGCTGACCCCTTGGCTCTCCATTTTCCATTCTTACATAGTGGACCTGGTATCCTCGGATCTGACCATGCTGCTTATTGGGTACAGGTGAGCGCCATGACACTTTAACAGCAGTAGAGTTGACAGCCTCTACCTCGACTTTGCGAGGAGGACCACTAGGAACTGGAACAACATCATTGGATAAAGCAAAATTACAGGCACCTGTCCCACCCATGACTTTTGCCTTTTTTTTTTTTTTAAAGGGGTAGACTCACTATGTTTTCTCTGAAGAATACAAATGGTTCAAATGGTTCAGCAAATATAAATGTTCAATCAATCTGCTCTACCTTTCAGTGAAAAGACCAAAAAACATGACTGATGCAAAAAAATGGAAGAAAAAAGAGTATTAGAGAAATAGAAAAACATGTAAAAATGCACAAAAGCCAAGGAAGATGCTTTGAGAGTCAAAGCATTACAGTACAAAGAGGTATTGCAATCACTGAAATAATAACAATAATAAAAACACAGAAGATTTCCAAAAAAGTTTCCCTTAGATTTGTTTGACAAGATCTTTTTTTGTTTGTTTGCTTGCTTTTTTCCTTTTTTCTTTTTTTTTCTTTTTTTCTTTCTTTTTTTTTTTCAGTAGTATAAAAAGGAGGTTGATAATAAGGCTGTCTTCTGTCATTTCAAAGCATAGAAGAAAACAAAACATGTGGAGCATCAGCTTTTTGAGATAAAAAACAAAGCAAAACAACAACAAAAAAAAAAGGAAAAAAAGAAAAAACCTAAACAAAAAAAAAAAAAAAAAAGAAATTAAAAGTCAAAAATTACAAGACAGAAGAAGAAAGCAGTTAAAAATACATGAAGAACATTTTGGACATTTTTAAAAACAATGATAAAATCGAGGAAAAGGTAGGAAGACTTTTCCCCTATGTTATTTTAACTTTGAAAGAGGAGAACGACGAACATGGAAGGGCTCAAAAGGTCAGTAGAGTCACTCCATTGACAAAAAAGTTGTTTTCTTTTAAAAAGTAAAAATACCATGGAAATAAATGAAGCACAAGTCTTTGTTTGAAAATTAACCCTGCAAATTGTGATAACATCTCTGATTTGAGGAAAAAGCAGCAAAAAGTACTGTTAGGTTATTTAAAATATAGCAGATCGAGAGAGGTGCAAACTCATGTAGAGGAGGCAACATACCATCTTCATCTGTGCGAATCAATACTGCTAAGCTCTCTGGGCCAGGTCCAACATCAGTGTGGGCGGTTACAGAGATCCGGTACTCAGTCCATTTTTCCAGCTGTTCCAAAAGGTATTGGGTACTGTCCGAGGAAATTCCCAAAATTTCATGGGGTTTGACATCTTCTCCATCAATCTCAATGTACTTGATGGAGTATGCAGTGATAATGCCATTCTGGTTTTCCACTGGTGGAGGTTTCCAACTTACCAAAATGCTAGTGGAGCTGGGACTTGTGCAACTAATGTCTTGAGGAGGAGCTGATGGCTCTGGTTTCAGTAGTGGGTTAAAGGAGGATTTGAGTGAAAGGATAGAAGTGATTGAAAAAAAATGAACAAAAGAAAAAATAAAAATAAAAATAAATAAACAACAACAAAATGAAAGTAAAGACTAAACAGAAAAAAAAGAGTAGAAACTTAAAAAGCAAAATATCAGATAATCATATGCACCTTGGCTTATTAACATGAATAAACAGAAAATGAATAGACTAATTAAATAGTGAAAAAGCATGTAGGGGAAATATATGACAACGAAACCTCAAAATAACATTACCTACCTGTATTAAAATTCCTCTTGAAATAAAACAAAAACGTGACACTTCTATGGCTACTTATCTATCCTTGTAAACAATGCAATTAGTGCAAGTTATAATATTTTAAATTATACATTTTATATGTTTATTTGCAAATTTTGGATGTATTGCCTTTAGGTGGGCTTTCTTTCTATGAGAATATTTAGCCTCTTACAGAATGCATTTTAACTTGCAATAATGGCTAGAAATTACCCCCAAACATTTCTTGTAGCCTCCCCACTATCATAAAAAATGATTCTGTTTTACTTATTGACATTTTTACTCACTGAGTCTGCCTGACACATATTAACAACAAATGACATTTGAGTTGAAAGTATACTAGAAACATGCATTCAAAAGAAGATGAAAAAGTCTTAGTCAAAGATTTACCTACCAGGAACAGTGTCACGCTTGCTGATTCTGACTTTAACTTTTACTTACCATAGATCAGCTGTAAGCTTTATTTTTTTTTACTCCTCTTGGACACACCTTTGCTAGCAAAGAATAAATCCTACCAGTAATATAGGTTATTCTATGGGAAAAACAGATATCTGGACCCAGACACTGTGTCAAGAAAGCAGGTATTAATTTTACAAAGAGAGTTCACAACCTTGAGAGCCTCTTCTGTATTTCTGTCTTCTCTCTTGTATGGAAAACAAAGATTTTGTATGTGAGATCTGTATAAATGTTTTATTTATTTATTTATTTATCTTTTTATCTACTATTTTGTTCCCATTTCTAAAGGGGGAAGAGAAACAAATGGAATTTTGGTATTTATGCCAGGCACATCAAATAGATTAAAGTAATACAGAAAGCTTAGGACCCTGCTGTGACCTATCACATTTACAGATATATATTTCAGTTCCCTACAGTTCTTTTTACAGGGATCAATGGCTTTTCACTCAGTATGATACTCTGTTCTTCTGAAGGAAAAACGAGAGGGAACATGTCAGTATTTCAACTAACTAAAGGAGATGGATAGAGGAACAAAAAGGGAATTAGAGAATTTTTTGTTTGTTTGTTTTTCTTTTTTTAATTTTATCTAATTTAAGTTATAAAGTATTCAAAACATATTCATCCATTTTTGCCATGAATTTTTAAAGGAACTAAAATGGAAGCAAAATGTTCCTTTAGGATTCTACATGATAATAAATCCCTATAGCATCTTTCTCGAAATTGACAAAATGAATGGCGGTAAAGTATTTTGATGAACAGTGCTAATGAACTCATAGAATTTATCAATTTTTAATACTTGTTATTCTGCAAAATGCAAAGTATTGCTCTAATGTAACAGGATAATCTATAGGCTACCTGTATAAACAGTTTTATTAAAATGTATTTATTCTTATAATATGCAATGTTTAGACTTGTTGAAATCTTTTTAGAAGATAACAAGGGTCTGCTTATATACTACTGAAATCAATTAAATTTTATTAGCATCTGAAGGAATAAAGGCTCTGTATTGTTGTATTTCAGAAGGGAAAAATGGCAATGTGTTTAAATATAAAACTTGCATCCATGGCCTTCAAATGTTTAATCTCCATGCACAGTTTACATACCCTTCTCCGATTAAAAAGAATGAAAATTCTAAGCTGAAATGAGCATAGGAATAAATAAATACCCTTTTCTGCAGCAGACTATTGATTTTGGATTATTGAAGTCAAAATAGGCATTGACCCTAACTCTAAAACTAGTTTCATGCTATGTAATATTTTTATACATGTATTCAAAATGCCTTAGAAATACTTCAGAATAACACTTCCCTTTGGTTAAATTTAAGATACACGGCACTAAATCTCTTGTTACATTAATTATCATTAATAACACTAACAAATAATGTTGGAGTGATCATATTTGTCACAGAATACAATTTTTTTTAAAAAACATAGAAACATATGTAACAGAAGCATAGATTATTCTGTAAAACTAGCACTTCTGGAAATCATCCCTATGTACCTCATTGTTTTACTTGAGTACTAATTTAAATATGGAAAAATGCATGTATAATTCTAATATTTTGCACCGCATTTGCACCGACCCTACTGACATTTTTTCCATAAGCATCTACTTAAATAAATAAATAAATAAATAAATAAATAAATAAATAAATAAATGAAAATTTCTACTAGTGTAAATAATGAATGAACATTAAAAAAAAAGCCCTGATAATAAATATCTAATTTTAACTTAGGAAGAGTAGCTATTATAACAGTTATGAGGAAATTTTGATACACTCAGCAGCACCCTACAACTATAGGGATGTGCTCCAGTAGCAACATATTATTATAGGAAACATACATTGTGAGTGGCCATGTGGAGTTTTATGAGAGGAGGATTGTTATCTACACCTATTATCTACACCTACTGCATGCTAAAACATCATCCCACTATTCCCATTATAACATGAAAACAAAAGTAATTATGACAGTATAGTATTGTATCCCTTAATACTGTGTTTCCTTAAGTCTTTATAGTCTTTTTCTATAGCTATTGAAAAATCACACGTATCTTAAATTGATCACAATATTTTAAGTATTCTGCTGTATTAAGAACTGGGAATGCTACATTTTTTATCATTACACTTTCTTCTCTTGCTATCTTACTGGGTTACTTAGACAAACATCTTCAACAGATATAACAGGATAAAGTTAGCAAGGAAAGACACCTACTTGACTGCATGGTTCTTGCTGAGATTTCTGCTGTTGAAGCACCAAGTCCCTGTGGAGAACGTGCTGCTAGACGAAATAAGTACAGGCTGTTTGGCTTCAGGCCTTGGAGACGATAAGATGTAGTAGGTTCTGTGGAAACCCGTTGCTAAAGGGAAGTAATAAGACAGTTGAATGTCTAACGTGATTAATATTCACAGAATCCCAGAATCATTTGAGTTAAAGGACATCTAGTCCAACTTCTGCAATGAAGAGGGACATAGGTCAGGTTGCTCAGATGCCATCCAGATTGACTGTATGTTTTCAGGGACGGGGCATAATCCATCTCTCTAGGCAACCTGTTCCAGGATCTCAAGACTGTTAGTGTAAAAGACTTTGTTCTTGTATCCAATCAAAAACTAACCTTTTTGCTTTGAAACCATTTCCCCTCCTCCTATAATAACAGATTCTAATAAAGAGTCTGTTCCTTCTTTCATATAGCCCCCCTTCAGATACTGAAAGGCTGCTATCATTTGTCCCCAGGGTGCCCTCTCCTTTCTTTTCTAAAGGCTGAACATCTTTCAGCCTGTCTTTGTTGGGGAGGTGTTCCATCCCATGGACCCTCTGGACATTCTCCAACAGGTCCGTATGTCTCTTGTATTGAGATTCCACATCTGCATGCAGTACGCCTGTATGGTCTCACCAGAGCAGAACAAAGGGGCAGGATCACCTCCTTCAACCTGCTGGTCATAATTCTTTTGGTGCACCCCAGGATATGGTTGGCTTTCTGGGCTGCAAGGGCACTTCACTGGCTTATGTCCAGCAGCCCATCCACCGTATCCCTTCATACTTTCCATAGATAACTTTTTCAGTCAGAAATTCTGAATTATGTGTAGATATATATTTTTTTATAAATGTTACTATACTCTGACTATAGCCACTATAGTAACATTTTAACATACAAATTCAAGGAAAAATTATCAGAACAAAACCAAACTAAAAGAGAACAAAAAAAGAGTATGCTGCTTTTACAAATAATATATATTTTAAAGCAGGTAGCTTAATGGATTAAATTCGATACATAAATGTTGTTTATTTTTTCCAAAGCATAGAAGGCTATCAGTTCAATAATACAGCAAACATAACATGAAAGTCCTGTATGACATGAACTACAGGGACTTGTTTTGAGAGTAATCTTTGATTTAAGAACAACCAATAGTAAAATTTGTGTTCAAAATTTTAGGAAGAGAATCATTCTACAGGGTAATTCTTCTAAAAGGGACATCTAAACAGGTATCTATTTGGAGGATTAACATGCATTTGTCTCCCCCATAGAAATGCTTATGCTTGCATTTATTTATTCACTTTTTATGTGTGGAGCTGTCATCAACATAGGCTCAGCTGAAGTATCAGCAATGAGGGGATGATGTAGAAGAAATCAGTGTTGCTAACATTCTCCTTCTACCTTCTGAGGCTGACATCTATGACACCTACAGCACAGAGGCACTCAAAAATCTTTACAAAATAATGGTTTAGAAAAATTCCATAGTAACTATAAAACTTTAGAAGGAAAACACATTTTATTCTCAAAGATTACTTAAACAACATTTGAAAGCACCATATACAATGACAAAGAGAAATAGATATTATCTAGAGATGAAAATAGACTAATCCTTCAGGATTTTATGTCAAATTATTAACAAGAATTTAAAATATTCTGGATATTTTCACTTACCTCCTCCCCATGCTCCCCGTCTTTGTAAACCAATTCATAGCTGGAAATAGTATCAGAACGTGGAGGTGTCCAGGAAAGTAATATGCTTGTTTCAGACTCAGGCTCTGCCTTGAAGTTCAATGGCTGACCAGGGACTAGAGAAAAAGAGTTTAGCAGTGTTTTTTTGTTTTTTTTTTAGTAGTTGTTGCTGTTGTTGTTTGTTTCTATTTAAATAGATATTGTTAAAATTCTTTAAAATATTATCTGAATAATTCACACAATATTATAATTGAATTTACTGAACTTAATAGTAAATTAATCTGAACTCAGAAGAGAACTACAAGTTTAATTTCCGTATTACAAATTGCTATGGATTTCAAACAAATGCTTCACAGTTCAAATAATGCACAGAAAGTTGAAGCCTAGTATTGAATATCATTAAATTAACCCCTGTATGAAATAGGAAATGCATGTAATATGTGTAAGCATTAAAACACGTATGTGTATATAAAAAAGGCATATATGAGAAATGCTGGTCTTAGAGAAGATGGGATAGAAAACAGCATTAAAACAATTACATGTGTTAACTCACAAATAACTGACAAGTATTGCTGAACAAGTATTGTTCTTTAAGTACACTGAATGCTTTTACAATCAGAGAAGTCACAACTTACTGAAAAGATCTTGAGTAGTGTTCTTTTTAAGTGACATATTTGCACACTTGTAATGATTGGTATTTTTATAATATAGCTGGATTTCTAGAGATATTTTATTTGCGAGAACAAAATTACAACTTTGATTCTCTAAGTAAAGAATATCTTCAGTTTTTAAGTCTTGTGTAATGGTTGCAGAAACTACTTCCCTCATTTGCTGCTGAAAATTTATGCCAAATAACATTGACTGGGAAAAGGAGGTAAAATATATCCTGTAATTGGAGTATATACAATCTTTTTGGCATATAACTTCTAAAATATTAGTTTCGGTCAATATTGATGTTGTTAATGCATGAAACAATCTTCATCAGCATATCTATCTTTTCAAAAATAAAATGCAGCATGCTCTCATTTTAAAAGGAAAGAATATCAGATGTGATGCTTAGAAAGAACAGGTATGACAAGTATGATATGATAATAATTGTCTTGTTAACACTTTTCAGGGTAGAATTTTATTATAATAGTACAAGTATGCTTGTAATGTACAATAAGAGACTTAAAAATACCATGAAGCAAATTGTAAAAATAACTTATGACTATAATTATTTTCCCCAGACTTCTACAGAACATAATTCTGTAAATAACAGAATCTTTGTGTATGCTAGAAGAGGTCTGATATCTAATCTTTAAACAGAGAAATAAAATGTTTGTATAAAGTGCATAGTCAGGCTGCGTGGATTCTATGATGTCTTACCACTGATATTTATATTTCTTTTAGAAAAAAAGACAAAATAGAGAAAGAAATGTGTAGAATAACGTTGCCTATTTCTGAAGGAATGAGTGAGGGTAAGAAGAAAAGTCTCTTTACAGCAAGAAAGATGCATAGGAGTAACATGTAATTTTTCTAAAACTTAGCTTGTATAAAAAGGTAAAAAAAACCTTTGCCTCATAAAAGGCCACAAAACTTCGAACAGAAGCTTATGTTTTATGTGTCACGATATTTTTCTTGTGTTTTACATTTCCATTAATAATTGTGAGGAGAAGATGGAGGGCACAAGTGCCAAGTTTGAATTGAGCTAAGGAAGGGAACACTCAGTGCACTCAAGGGGCATCCTGCTCTGAAGAGGGAGATGGAAAATGAGGAGGAAGTGGTGGATGGAATGATGAGAATTCAGCAATATTGAGGCTGAGCACTGGAAAAGCAGAGATCTTGTAGGGATGGAGAGTAGGACTAATGGGGAACACTGGGGGATCTCATGGTTTTCGGACCTATATGCTGAGCAGTATCCAGTCATGCACCTGGCCAGCAACATGAGACAGAACTGCACAGGTTGGTGTGAGTGGGATACAGCCCTGACTACCAGGGAAGAGAAGGGGCTGTCGCCTTTATTCAGGTTCATTAAACCCCATCTGGGTACTGCATCCAGTTTGGGGCCTCCAATAGAGGAAGGATTTCTATAAACATGGCCAGGTTCAATGAACAGTCAGAAAGGAGAGACTGTGGGACTGTGGCTCATCCAACTGGGAGAAAAGGCAGCTTCAGGGGTACCCAGAGGCAGCTCTAACATCATCAGAAGGAAATGGTGCTAGGAGGAGATGGTACTAGGCTCTGCACATGGTGTCTGGCAACAGCATGAGAGGCAGTAGCACGAGATGAGATGTGAGAGGCTCAGACTGGAGCAGAGAAATAACCTTTTTCCCCAGCAAGACAGTCTGGCTGTGGAGATGGGATTTTTGCAGGCCAGGCTGTCTCAGGCGTGAGGCATTTCATGAAATGTTCTCTGGCTCTTGCTGAGCCTGCTGGGCTGGAGACCTTTCCTTTTGCCAGCATCAGCAGGACCCTGTGATACTGCAATCTATGTATGGAAACATGAACTGTAGAACATAGGCAGTAACTATACATGACCAGTAGGGTGACCCATATGATAGCTGCTACCATTAATTATGATAATAAATAGAGCAGCAAATGGAGAATAAAGGTTATTTCTTCTCTCTCTGCAGTAATATATTTTAAGAGCTTCATCCTCCCAGACTTCCTTTCAAATACAACTTTTTCAAACTGGACATCGCTTGAAGACAAGTGAACTTTCCAAAAAACTGGTGAAAAAAATCTTGATGTAAAACTTGAAAAAGAATCCCAGATATTTTACAGCCACAGTTATGCAAATCTGAAATTGAAAACACTAGATAGGGAAGAGAAGGAAGAAGGAAAATGAATACAGAGGTAAAAGAAACTTTTTCATGAATAACCACTTTTAGGGAAACTAATACTCAATTAAAAAAATAAAAGTAGAAAAGTGGAATAATAACTTTTGAACTATTAAGCTGAAGGAACTGGTACAGAAACTGAAAAATCTCTGTAAGTGGAATTTACATTATTTTTAAAATGTTTTTAATTACACAGATTAAATGGAACTTTCCATATTAGTGACACATGTGATCCAATCACAGAGTGGGATGTTTTTGTATGAATGTTGTCTCAGCACCGATTTTTCTGCTTTGGGGTCACTTGGCTCCATAAATGCATGTTGAAGACCACAGATTTTCTTTGCAGTGAGTATACATCTTAATTCTCACTTCTTATATTAGTGAAAGAACTTGAAAATTCTGGCAAAGTAGCAGTCTTGTTACAACACAGAACTGAACCATTAATTCATTTTCCTTAAGCTAAGTTTCTGTTTGTGTGTCTTGAAAGTCAGATATTCGACTTTTCACTGCTCTTTTCAGTATGTTCAAAAACTTGGTCTTCTATAACTGTTAAGATTCCTAAACTTCCATCTACAGATGATCTTTGGTTTAAAGTTAACAGCATGCTTTACTCTGCAATTTTCTTGTTTAAATAGGCATATATTTAGGGTATACACACATTATATAGAATATTTTTTCTGTCTCTATTTCTCCAAAAATCCACTACCTAATAAACTACCTCTGACTCTCCTCTCTTTCTAATTTGGGAAACAGAATAAGAACAAGATTATCTGAATTCCTTCACTAGTTATCTCCTTTTGCATGTTGAAAAAAAAAGAAAATAAAAACAGACAACTTAGAGAAGCTTAGAGGAGACTGAGAGGTGGCCTCATTGTGGTCCACATCTTCCTCATGAGGGGAAGCAGAGATGGACTGATCTATTCGCTTTGGTGACAAGTAGCAGAACTAAAGAGAGACACATGAAGCTAAATTGGGAAAGGCTCAGATTGGATAGCAGAAATATGTTCTTTACTGAGAAGGCAGTTGGACACTGAAACAGGCTTCCCAGATCAGTGTTCATGGCATCAAATCTGCCAGATTGCAAGACTCATTTGGACAATATTCTTGGAAATACTGCTTAATATTAGGAAGTCCTTTGTGGAAGCAGGAGTTGAAATAGTTGATCCTCACTGTCCCCTTTCAACTCAGGTTATTCTATGGTTCTATGAACTAACTTAAAGCTCAGATTTTTTCTCTTACATGGGAGACAATGTACATTGCTGACAAAGTACATGAATTTCTGACCAGTTTGAGTAAAGAAAGGAAATCTGACAAGATGCACAAAAACTGTGGACTGGGCAGACTAATGGAGATATACCAACGCAGTTTTCGTTTTCAGATGAATTAAAAAATAAACAGCAAGAAATATCATACTAAATCTAATATAGAAAATCCTTTATTCTAAAATTTATTGTTTGTAATTTAGTTTGCCTAAATACCCAAACAGTCCTGATTCTGTCTTTATTATATTCCTTTTATAGATGAATTCAATACAGAATAGGGGCACTGTTAAATGTAGATTCTGATACTGAGAGTCCCTTATGAAAAAGGTCAGTCTTATAGCTGTTTTCTGATTATTTAATTTTTAAAAATGGTGCCTTTTTACACTGAAGAGAACACTGACAAAAATAGCTAGGGAAAAAGACAGCTTTTCTTTCACAGTATTTAAATATGAAGGTGAAAATAAAACTTTATTTTGATGTTTGGTCTTATGATGAATATTTCCTTCTCTTCCCCTCAAAGTTTAAGTTTCTAGTCAATAGTTTACACAGAAATCCAGTTTTCAATTTCAAGAGTTTCTACTGATCAGTAAAGCGAGAAGCCACTAACAGAGTCCTTTCAAAGAATCATTCTGCCCCACTAACAAACAAAAGATTCTCATGAATAGGCTTTCCTGAACAAAATTTTTTAATCCAAAAATAACCAAATTGAAACACACATAAGTGACAAGAAAGTTTTGAAGGATACTAAGATTAAGGAGGTTGCAAGTCACAGTATGAATCAGATTTTTTTAATTTTTTTTTTAATTTTTTTTTTTTTTTTTTTGCATATTCATGCTAGTATCTCCCAAAGTAATTCTGATTTCTAAGTTACATATTTATACATTACAGGCTTATGTGCTTCAGAAAAAGAAAACAATCAAATCCCAATCACCATCCTATTATTATTTTTACATATGGTTCTACTAAATTCATTTCTTCTGTTCATGATACATAAAAAATTTATCTGGCACATATATATTTATGTGGATGACATTCAGACTGAGAAATGAAAACAATTATATTTAGATTTAGATTACAACAAATCTGGTATAGGACATTTCTTTCTGCAGTGCTCAATAAATAGATGAATCATAGTTTTTAAAGATACACGGAACAAGAACTCTGCACTACACATTCTTATATATTTATCTCTTAGGACTTTAAAAAATCATTTGCTTTCAAGCAAAAGTATCAGTGCTTAAAAATGCCACTTGTGTGCCACATTTTTAGTTTTGTTTCGATTTTCATCATCTCACATAAACAATGTCATGTCAAACGTGAGTTGAGACACTCTCCTGCACTCTTAACATTGTCATAATTTCTTCAATTACTTCTTCACAGAATCACAGAATTACAGGGTTTGGAAGGGACCTCCAGAGATCATCAAGACCAACCCCCCTGCCAAAGCAGGTTCCCTAAACCAGGTTGCACAGGTAGGCATCCAAGTAAAACTTGAATATCTCCAGAGAAGGAGACTCCACAACCCCCCTGGGCAGCCTGTTCCAGTGCTCTGTCACCCTCACCGTAAAGAAATTATTGCACACATTCATGTGGAACTTCCTATGCTGCAGCTTATGTCCATTTCCCCTTGTCCTGTCTCCACGTACCACTGAAAAGAGACTGGCCTCACCACTATGGCCCCCACACCTTAGATATTTATAGACCTGGATTAGATCCCTTCTCAGTCGTCTTTTCTCAAGGCTGAACAGACCCAGTTCACTCAGCCTTTCCTCATAGGAGAGATGCTCCAGGCCCTTCACCATTTTTGTGGCCCTCCACTGGACTCTTTCCAAGAGATCCCTGTCTTTTTTTGTACTGGGGAGTCCAGAACTGGACGCAGTACTCTGGATGAGGCCTTACCAGGGCAGAGTAGAGGGGGAGGATCACCTCCCTCGACCTGCTGGACACGCTCTTTTTAATGCACCCCAGAATGCCATTGGCCTTTTTGGCCACAAGGGCACACTTCTGGCTCATGGCCAACCTGTCATCTGCCAGGATGCCCAGGTCCCTCTCTGCAGAGCTCATCTCCAGCAGCTCATCCCCCAGCCTGTACTGGTGCATGCAATTATTCCTCCCTAGGAATAATTCAAATAATTACAACAAAAATCAGAAACAAATGGGCATGTTTAATGGAAAGTTTCTTTAATGCTATAACATATAGAGATTTTCTGAATTAACTTGAGCGAGTAATGCAACTTAGTTAGTCCAGCTGAATCTCAATGCTCAATATTTCAATTGCTTCATCCTTCCTTGGTGAAGCCGCT